>NW_027207661.1:0-155012 GCF_963455315.2 Globicephala melas | reverse complement strand
AGTTGTCATTTATAACTCTGCAGGTTTGTGAATTACAGTGCCCCTGAGCTCCTTTCTTCAACTCGTTTTCTTGTGAGCTGGCCACAACACCGCAGGATGGCTTCAGGCCCTAATCTGGTTCCGGCACGGCACGCTGAGCCTTTGGTTATTTCCTGTTCCTGGTGGGAAATGAGAGTTAAATTTGCCCGTCCAGACACCTCCAGCTAGTCTCTCATTGGTTCTCGCTATTCCTGTTCATCTTCCGCAGAAATTGCAAACTGGGCCAAACAGGAGGTTAAAGGGACTGACTCTCCAAGTCGGGAGAGTGTTAGTAAAGCGTCTGGAATATTGCACCCGAGTACCAGGGTACGAAAACTGAGACATATTTGAACTCGTCTCCCGATCACATGGTTGATCATACTCTAGGTTCCACATGCATGTTTTAGCTGAAGGAAGAATACCTTAAACCTGGGTAGTTGAAACCCGTGGAATGGGTACCATGCAATATGACTTCAAAGGGTCTTCATTTGCTCACCGAACCTCTCCAATCCTATCACTGCTGCGTTTATGTCCCTGTACACATGCTTGATTCTCTTTCGGAGACATAGCAATCCATAGGTTTTAAGATACTTAAGAGTCAGGTACATTCTTAGGCGTTTAATATGCGGTGTTGAGTCCATTTCGTTGAGCAAGGAGTAGCTCTTGTCTATTCCATATTTGGCTTAAGGAACTTTATCTGTGCTCATTTCAATCTCTGGTTTTATGCAGCACCCCAACTCACCTTTACCCTTAAACATGCATAAGTTGGTTTTCTAAATTTGAGACCCTGTTCTGTTCTGTAATTCAGTTCCTGTGTAGCCAAGTTTACATTCCGTGTATTACTGATATCTTATGATGTTTCTTTTTCTGTGTGACTTATTTCAGTTAGAATCATCGTACCTGAATCCACTCATTGTGCTGCTACGGGCCTGATGACATAGATTTCACTGCTGAGTGATACTGCATTGTACGTAAGTACCACAAGTTCTTTATCCATTTTTCACTTTCTGTGATATTGAACTTGTACGGTAAACGAGGTTCTTGTAAACAGAGGCGTCCCAAACATTGGGGTGGCTGTATCTTTTTGATTTTAATTTCCCTAAGCTATAGGACCATAAGTGGAAGTGCCCTAGGCTCTGTTGCTTTGTTTTTTAGATGTTTCAGGAAACACCATACACTTCTCCCCAGTGTCTGTTGGCAATTTACATCCCGCCCATCAGCATAACAAGGCTCCCAGTTCTCCATGGCCTGTCCTGCCTTTCTGGATTTTACACTTTTTTCAGATGGCCCTTTTGACCGGGGGGAAGTGAGACTTCATTGTAGTGCAGATTTCCTTTGCAAGCTTGCTTGGTTGGCCAAAAAGGGCGTATGCGTTTTTTCCTGAATATATTCAGGAAAAAACGCATACGCCCTTTTTGGCCAAGTGCATCATTGTGGACGTTCTGCCTCTTTTCCTATGCTTTCAATGCAATTCCAGTCTACCTCCTGAAATCGGTTTCCTGCAATTCTGCCCCGCTTTCAAGTCCTCTTGGCAGCCTTACTTCAGTATATTTTTGGACGATAGTTGTCATTTATAACTCTGCAGGTTTGTGAATTACAGTGCCCCTGAGCTCCTTTCTTCAACTCGTTTTCTTGTGAGCTGGCCGCAACACCGCAGGATGGCTTCAGGCCCTAATCTGGTTCCGGCACGGCACGCTGAGCCTTTGGTTATTTCCTCTTCCTGGTGGGAAATGAGAGTTAAATTTGCCCGTCCAGACACCTCCAGCTAGTCTCTCATTGGTTCTCGCTATTCCTGTTCATCTTCCGCAGAAATTGCAAACTGGGCCAAACAGGAGGTTAAAGGGACTGACTCTCCAAGTCGGGAGAGTGTTAGTAAAGCGTCTGGAATGTTGCACCCGAGTACCAGGGTACGAAAACTGAGACATATTTGAACACGTCTCCCGATCACATGGTTGATCATACTCTAGGTTCCACATGCATGTTTTAGCTGAAGGAAGAATACCTTAAACCTGGGTAGTTGAAACCCGTGGAATGGGTACCATGCAATATGACTTCAAAGGGTCTTCATTTGCTCACCGAACCTCTCCAATCCTATCACTGCTGCGTTTATGTCCCTGTACACATGCTTGATTCTCTTTCGGAGACATAGCAATCCATAGGTTTTAAGATACTTAAGAGTCAGGTACATTCTTAGGCGTTTAATATGCGGTGTTGAGTCCATTTCGTTGAGCAAGGAGTAGCTCTTGTCTATTCCATATTTGGCTTAAGGAACTTTATCTGTGCTCATTTCAATCTCTGGTTTTATGCAGCACCCCAACTCACCTTTACCCTTAAACAAGCATAAGTTGGTTTTCTAAATTTGAGACCCTGTTCTGTTCTGTAATTCAGTTCCTGTGTAGCCAAGTTTACATTCCGTGTATTACTGATATCTTATGATGTTTCTTTTTCTGTGTGACTTATTTCAGTTAGAATCATCGTACCTGAATCCACTCATTGTGCTGCTACGGGCCTGATGACATAGATTTCACTGCTGAGTGATACTGCATTGTACGTAAGTACCACAAGTTCTTTATCCATTTTTCACTTTCTGTGATATTGAACTTGTACGGTAAACGAGGTTCTTGTAAACAGAGGCGTCCCAAACATTGGGGTGGCTGTATCTTTTTGATTTTAATTTCCCTAAGCTATAGGACCATAAGTGGAAGTGCCCTAGGCTCTGTTGCTTTGTTTTTTAGACGTTTCAGGAAACACCATACACTTCTCCCGAGTGTCTGTTGGCAATTTACATCCCGCCCATCAGCATAACAAGGCTCCCAGTTCTCCATGGCCTGTCCTGCCTTTCTGGATTTTACACTTTTTTCAGATGGCCCTTTTGACCGGGGGGAAGTGAGACTTCATTGTAGTGCAGATTTCCTTTGCAAGCTTGCTTGGTTGGCCAAAAAGGGCGTATGCGTTTTTTCCTGAATATATTCAGGAAAAAACGCATACGCCCTTTTTGGCCAAGTGCATCATTGTGGACGTTCTGCCTCTTTTCCTATGCTTTCAATGCAATTCCAGTCTACCTCCTGAAATCGGTTTCCTGCAATTCTGCCCCGCTTTCAAGTCCTCTTGGCAGCCTTACTTCAGTATATTTTTGGACGATAGTTGTCATTTATAACTCTGCAGGTTTGTGAATTACAGTGCCCCTGAGCTCCTTTCTTCAACTCGTTTTCTTGTGAGCTGGCCACAACACCGCAGGATGGCTTCAGGCCCTAATCTGGTTCCGGCACGGCACGCTGAGCCTTTGGTTATTTCCTGTTCCTGGTGGGAAATGAGAGTTAAATTTGCCCGTCCAGACACCTCCAGCTAGTCTCTCATTGGTTCTCGCTATTCCTGTTCATCTTCCGCAGAAATTGCAAACTGGGCCAAACAGGAGGTTAAAGGGACTGACTCTCCAAGTCGGGAGAGTGTTAGTAAAGCGTCTGGAATATTGCACCCGAGTACCAGGGTACGAAAACTGAGACATATTTGAACTCGTCTCCCGATCACATGGTTGATCATACTCTAGGTTCCACATGCATGTTTTAGCTGAAGGAAGAATACCTTAAACCTGGGTAGTTGAAACCCGTGGAATGGGTACCATGCAATATGACTTCAAAGGGTCTTCATTTGCTCACCGAACCTCTCCAATCCTATCACTGCTGCGTTTATGTCCCTGTACACATGCTTGATTCTCTTTCGGAGACATAGCAATCCATAGGTTTTAAGATACTTAAGAGTCAGGTACATTCTTAGGCGTTTAATATGCGGTGTTGAGTCCATTTCGTTGAGCAAGGAGTAGCTCTTGTCTATTCCATATTTGGCTTAAGGAACTTTATCTGTGCTCATTTCAATCTCTGGTTTTATGCAGCACCCCAACTCACCTTTACCCTTAAACATGCATAAGTTGGTTTTCTAAATTTGAGACCCTGTTCTGTTCTGTAATTCAGTTCCTGTGTAGCCAAGTTTACATTCCGTGTATTACTGATATCTTATGATGTTTCTTTTTCTGTGTGACTTATTTCAGTTAGAATCATCGTACCTGAATCCACTCATTGTGCTGCTACGGGCCTGATGACATAGATTTCACTGCTGAGTGATACTGCATTGTACGTAAGTACCACAAGTTCTTTATCCATTTTTCACTTTCTGTGATATTGAACTTGTACGGTAAACGAGGTTCTTGTAAACAGAGGCGTCCCAAACATTGGGGTGGCTGTATCTTTTTGATTTTAATTTCCCTAAGCTATAGGACCATAAGTGGAAGTGCCCTAGGCTCTGTTGCTTTGTTTTTTAGATGTTTCAGGAAACACCATACACTTCTCCCCAGTGTCTGTTGGCAATTTACATCCCGCCCATCAGCATAACAAGGCTCCCAGTTCTCCATGGCCTGTCCTGCCTTTCTGGATTTTACACTTTTTTCAGATGGCCCTTTTGACCGGGGGGAAGTGAGACTTCATTGTAGTGCAGATTTCCTTTGCAAGCTTGCTTGGTTGGCCAAAAAGGGCGTATGCGTTTTTTCCTGAATATATTCAGGAAAAAACGCATACGCCCTTTTTGGCCAAGTGCATCATTGTGGACGTTCTGCCTCTTTTCCTATGCTTTCAATGCAATTCCAGTCTACCTCCTGAAATCGGTTTCCTGCAATTCTGCCCCGCTTTCAAGTCCTCTTGGCAGCCTTACTTCAGTATATTTTTGGACGATAGTTGTCATTTATAACTCTGCAGGTTTGTGAATTACAGTGCCCCTGAGCTCCTTTCTTCAACTCGTTTTCTTGTGAGCTGGCCGCAACACCGCAGGATGGCTTCAGGCCCTAATCTGGTTCCGGCACGGCACGCTGAGCCTTTGGTTATTTCCTCTTCCTGGTGGGAAATGAGAGTTAAATTTGCCCGTCCAGACACCTCCAGCTAGTCTCTCATTGGTTCTCGCTATTCCTGTTCATCTTCCGCAGAAATTGCAAACTGGGCCAAACAGGAGGTTAAAGGGACTGACTCTCCAAGTCGGGAGAGTGTTAGTAAAGCGTCTGGAATGTTGCACCCGAGTACCAGGGTACGAAAACTGAGACATATTTGAACACGTCTCCCGATCACATGGTTGATCATACTCTAGGTTCCACATGCATGTTTTAGCTGAAGGAAGAATACCTTAAACCTGGGTAGTTGAAACCCGTGGAATGGGTACCATGCAATATGACTTCAAAGGGTCTTCATTTGCTCACCGAACCTCTCCAATCCTATCACTGCTGCGTTTATGTCCCTGTACACATGCTTGATTCTCTTTCGGAGACATAGCAATCCATAGGTTTTAAGATACTTAAGAGTCAGGTACATTCTTAGGCGTTTAATATGCGGTGTTGAGTCCATTTCGTTGAGCAAGGAGTAGCTCTTGTCTATTCCATATTTGGCTTAAGGAACTTTATCTGTGCTCATTTCAATCTCTGGTTTTATGCAGCACCCCAACTCACCTTTACCCTTAAACAAGCATAAGTTGGTTTTCTAAATTTGAGACCCTGTTCTGTTCTGTAATTCAGTTCCTGTGTAGCCAAGTTTACATTCCGTGTATTACTGATATCTTATGATGTTTCTTTTTCTGTGTGACTTATTTCAGTTAGAATCATCGTACCTGAATCCACTCATTGTGCTGCTACGGGCCTGATGACATAGATTTCACTGCTGAGTGATACTGCATTGTACGTAAGTACCACAAGTTCTTTATCCATTTTTCACTTTCTGTGATATTGAACTTGTACGGTAAACGAGGTTCTTGTAAACAGAGGCGTCCCAAACATTGGGGTGGCTGTATCTTTTTGATTTTAATTTCCCTAAGCTATAGGACCATAAGTGGAAGTGCCCTAGGCTCTGTTGCTTTGTTTTTTAGACGTTTCAGGAAACACCATACACTTCTCCCGAGTGTCTGTTGGCAATTTACATCCCGCCCATCAGCATAACAAGGCTCCCAGTTCTCCATGGCCTGTCCTGCCTTTCTGGATTTTACACTTTTTTCAGATGGCCCTTTTGACCGGGGGGAAGTGAGACTTCATTGTAGTGCAGATTTCCTTTGCAAGCTTGCTTGGTTGGCCAAAAAGGGCGTATGCGTTTTTTCCTGAATATATTCAGGAAAAAACGCATATGCCCTTTTTGGCCAAGTGCATCATTGTGGACGTTCTGCCTCTTTTCCTATGCTTTCAATGCAATTCCAGTCTACCTCCTGAAATCGGTTTCCTGCAATTCTGCCCCGCTTTCAAGTCCTCTTGGCAGCCTTACTTCAGTATATTTTTGGACGATAGTTGTCATTTATAACTCTGCAGGTTTGTGAATTACAGTGCCCCTGAGCTCCTTTCTTCAACTCGTTTTCTTGTGAGCTGGCCACAACACCGCAGGATGGCTTCAGGCCCTAATCTGGTTCCGGCACGGCACGCTGAGCCTTTGGTTATTTCCTGTTCCTGGTGGGAAATGAGAGTTAAATTTGCCCGTCCAGACACCTCCAGCTAGTCTCTCATTGGTTCTCGCTATTCCTGTTCATCTTCCGCAGAAATTGCAAACTGGGCCAAACAGGAGGTTAAAGGGACTGACTCTCCAAGTCGGGAGAGTGTTAGTAAAGCGTCTGGAATATTGCACCCGAGTACCAGGGTACGAAAACTGAGACATATTTGAACTCGTCTCCCGATCACATGGTTGATCATACTCTAGGTTCCACATGCATGTTTTAGCTGAAGGAAGAATACCTTAAACCTGGGTAGTTGAAACCCGTGGAATGGGTACCATGCAATATGACTTCAAAGGGTCTTCATTTGCTCACCGAACCTCTCCAATCCTATCACTGCTGCGTTTATGTCCCTGTACACATGCTTGATTCTCTTTCGGAGACATAGCAATCCATAGGTTTTAAGATACTTAAGAGTCAGGTACATTCTTAGGCGTTTAATATGCGGTGTTGAGTCCATTTCGTTGAGCAAGGAGTAGCTCTTGTCTATTCCATATTTGGCTTAAGGAACTTTATCTGTGCTCATTTCAATCTCTGGTTTTATGCAGCACCCCAACTCACCTTTACCCTTAAACATGCATAAGTTGGTTTTCTAAATTTGAGACCCTGTTCTGTTCTGTAATTCAGTTCCTGTGTAGCCAAGTTTACATTCCGTGTATTACTGATATCTTATGATGTTTCTTTTTCTGTGTGACTTATTTCAGTTAGAATCATCGTACCTGAATCCACTCATTGTGCTGCTACGGGCCTGATGACATAGATTTCACTGCTGAGTGATACTGCATTGTACGTAAGTACCACAAGTTCTTTATCCATTTTTCACTTTCTGTGATATTGAACTTGTACGGTAAACGAGGTTCTTGTAAACAGAGGCGTCCCAAACATTGGGGTGGCTGTATCTTTTTGATTTTAATTTCCCTAAGCTATAGGACCATAAGTGGAAGTGCCCTAGGCTCTGTTGCTTTGTTTTTTAGACGTTTCAGGAAACACCATACACTTCTCCCGAGTGTCTGTTGGCAATTTACATCCCGCCCATCAGCATACCAAGGCTCCCAGTTCTCCATGGCCTGTCCTGCCTTTCTGGATTTTACACTTTTTTCAGATGGCCCTTTTGACCGGGGGGAAGTGAGACTTCATTGTAGTGCAGATTTCCTTTGCAAGTTTGCTTGGTTGGCCAAAAAGGGCGTATGCGTTTTTTCCTGAATGTATTCAGGAAAAAACGCATACGCCCTTTTTGGCCAAGTGCATCATTGTGGACGTTCTGCCTCTTTTCCTATGCTTTCAATGCAATTCCAGTCTACCTCCTGAAATCGGTTTCCTGCAATTCTGCCCCGCTTTCAAGTCCTCTTGGCAGCCTTACTTCAGTATATTTTTGGACGATAGTTGTCATTTATAACTCTGCAGGTTTGTGAATTACAGTGCCCCTGAGCTCCTTTCTTCAACTCGTTTTCTTGTGAGCTGGCCGCACACCGCAGGATGGCTTCAGGCCCTAATCTGGTTCCGGCACGGCACGCTGAGCCTTTGGTTATTTCCTCTTCCTGGTGGGAAATGAGAGTTAAATTTGCCCGTCCAGACACCTCCAGCTAGTCTCTCATTGGTTCTCGCTATTCCTGTTCATCTTCCGCAGAAATTGCAAACTGGGCCAAACAGGAGGTTAAAGGGACTGACTCTCCAAGTCGGGAGAGTGTTAGTAAAGCGTCTGGAATGTTGCACCCGAGTACCAGGGTATGAAAACTGAGACATATTTGAACACGTCTCCCGATCACATGGTTGATCATACTCTAGGTTCCACATGCATGTTTTAGCTGAAGGAAGAATACCTTAAACCTGGGTAGTTGAAACCCGTGGAATGGGTACCATGCAATATGACTTCAAAGGGTCTTCATTTGCTCACCGAACCTCTCCAATCCTATCACTGCTGCGTTTATGTCCCTGTACACATGCTTGATTCTCTTTCGGAGACATAGCAATCCATAGGTTTTAAGATACTTAAGAGTCAGGTACATTCTTAGGCGTTTAATATGCGGTGTTGAGTCCATTTCGTTGAGCAAGGAGTAGCTCTTGTCTATTCCATATTTGGCTTAAGGAACTTTATCTGTGCTCATTTCAATCTCTGGTTTTATGCAGCACCCCAACTCACCTTTACCCTTAAAAAAGCATAAGTTGGTTTTCTAAATTTGAGACCCTGTTCTGTTCTGTAATTCAGTTCCTGTGTAGCCAAGTTTACATTCCGTGTATTACTGATATCTTATGATGTTTCTTTTTCTGTGTGACTTATTTCAGTTAGAATCATCGTACCTGAATCCACTCATTGTGCTGCTCCGGGCCTGATGACATAGATTTCACTGCTGAGTGATACTGCATTGTACGTAAGTACCACAAGTTCTTTATCCATTTTTCACTTTCTGTGATATTGAACTTGTACGGTAAACGAGGTTCTTGTAAACAGAGGCGTCCCAAACATTGGGGTGGCTGTATCTTTTTGATTTTAATTTCCCTAAGCTATAGGACCATAAGTGGAAGTGCCCTAGGCTCTGTTGCTTTGTTTTTTTTTTTTTTTTTTTTTTTTTAACATCTTTATTGGGGTATAATTGCTTTACAATGGTGTGTTAGTTTCTGCTTTATAACAAAGTGAATCAGTCATACATAAACATATGTTCCCATATGTCTTCCCTGTTGCGTCTCCCTCCCTCCCACCCTCCCCATCCCACCCCTCCAGGCTGTCACAAAGCACCGAGCCAATATCCCTGTGCCATGCGGCTGCTTCCCACTAGCTATCTACCTTACTGCGTTTGTTAGTGTGTATATGCCCATGACTCTCTCTCGCCCTGTCACAGCTCACCCTTCCCCCTCCCCATAACCTGTTGCTTTGTTTTTTAGACGTTTCAGGAAACACCATACACTTCTCCCGAGTGTCTGTTGGCAATTTACATCCCGCCCATCAGCATAACAAGGCTCCCAGTTCTCCATGGCCTGTCCTGCCTTTCTGGATTTTACACTTTTTTCAGATGGCCCTTTTGACCGGGGGGAAGTGAGACTTCATTGTAGTGCAGATTTCCTTTGCAAGCTTGCTTGGTTGGCCAAAAAGGGCGTATGCGTTTTTTCCTGAATATATTCAGGAAAAAACGCATACGCCCTTTTTGGCCAAGTGCATCATTGTGGACGTTCTGCCTCTTTTCCTATGCTTTCAATGCAATTCCAGTCTACCTCCTGAAATCGGTTTCCTGCAATTCTGCCCCGCTTTCAAGTCCTCTTGGCAGCCTTACTTCAGTATATTTTTGGACGATAGTTGTCATTTATAACTCTGCAGGTTTGTGAATTACAGTGCCCCTGAGCTCCTTTCTTCAACTCGTTTTCTTGTGAGCTGGCCACAACACCGCAGGATGGCTTCAGGCCCTAATCTGGTTCCGGCACGGCACGCTGAGCCTTTGGTTATTTCCTGTTCCTGGTGGGAAATGAGAGTTAAATTTGCCCGTCCAGACACCTCCAGCTAGTCTCTCATTGGTTCTCGCTATTCCTGTTCATCTTCCGCAGAAATTGCAAACTGGGCCAAACAGGAGGTTAAAGGGACTGACTCTCCAAGTCGGGAGAGTGTTAGTAAAGCGTCTGGAATATTGCACCCGAGTACCAGGGTACGAAAACTGAGACATATTTGAACTCGTCTCCCGATCACATGGTTGATCATACTCTAGGTTCCACATGCATGTTTTAGCTGAAGGAAGAATACCTTAAACCTGGGTAGTTGAAACCCGTGGAATGGGTACCATGCAATATGACTTCAAAGGGTCTTCATTTGCTCACCGAACCTCTCCAATCCTATCACTGCTGCGTTTATGTCCCTGTACACATGCTTGATTCTCTTTCGGAGACATAGCAATCCATAGGTTTTAAGATACTTAAGAGTCAGGTACATTCTTAGGCGTTTAATATGCGGTGTTGAGTCCATTTCGTTGAGCAAGGAGTACCTCTTGTCTATTCCATATTTGGCTTAAGGAACTTTATCTGTGCTCATTTCAATCTCTGGTTTTATGCAGCACCCCAACTCACCTTTACCCTTAAACATGCATAAGTTGGTTTTCTAAATTTGAGACCCTGTTCTGTTCTGTAATTCAGTTCCTGTGTAGCCAAGTTTACATTCCGTGTATTACTGATATCTTATGATGTTTCTTTTTCTGTGTGACTTATTTCAGTTAGAATCATCGTACCTGAATCCACTCATTGTGCTGCTACGGGCCTGATGACATAGATTTCACTGCTGAGTGATACTGCATTGTACGTAAGTACCACAAGTTCTTTATCCATTTTTCACTTTCTGTGATATTGAACTTGTACGGTAAACGAGGTTCTTGTAAACAGAGGCGTCCCAAACATTGGGGTGGCTGTATCTTTTTGATTTTAATTTCCCTAAGCTATAGGACCATAAGTGGAAGTGCCCTAGGCTCTGTTGCTTTGTTTTTTAGACGTTTCAGGAAACACCATACACTTCTCCCGAGTGTCTGTTGGCAATTTACATCCCGCCCATCAGCATACCAAGGCTCCCAGTTCTCCATGGCCTGTCCTGCCTTTCTGGATTTTACACTTTTTTCAGATGGCCCTTTTGACCGGGGGGAAGTGAGACTTCATTGTAGTGCAGATTTCCTTTGCAAGCTTGCTTGGTTGGCCAAAAAGGGCGTATGCGTTTTTTCCTGAATATATTCAGGAAAAAACGCATACGCCCTTTTTGGCCAAGTGCATCATTGTGGACGTTCTGCCTCTTTTCCTATGCTTTCAATGCAATTCCAGTCTACCTCCTGAAATCGGTTTCCTGCAATTCTGCCCCGCTTTCAAGTCCTCTTGGCAGCCTTACTTCAGTATATTTTTGGACGATAGTTGTCATTTATAACTCTGCAGGTTTGTGAATTACAGTGCCCCTGAGCTCCTTTCTTCAACTCGTTTTCTTGTGAGCTGGCCGCACACCGCAGGATGGCTTCAGGCCCTAATCTGGTTCCGGCACGGCACGCTGAGCCTTTGGTTATTTCCTCTTCCTGGTGGGAAATGAGAGTTAAATTTGCCCGTCCAGACACCTCCAGCTAGTCTCTCATTGGTTCTCGCTATTCCTGTTCATCTTCCGCAGAAATTGCAAACTGGGCCAAACAGGAGGTTAAAGGGACTGACTCTCCAAGTCGGGAGAGTGTTAGTAAAGCGTCTGGAATGTTGCACCCGAGTACCAGGGTACGAAAACTGAGACATATTTGAACACGTCTCCCGATCACATGGTTGATCATACTCTAGGTTCCACATGCATGTTTTAGCTGAAGGAAGAATACCTTAAACCTGGGTAGTTGAAACCCGTGGAATGGGTACCATGCAATATGACTTCAAAGGGTCTTCATTTGCTCACCGAACCTCTCCAATCCTATCACTGCTGCGTTTATGTCCCTGTACACATGCTTGATTCTCTTTCGGAGACATAGCAATCCATAGGTTTTAAGATACTTAAGAGTCAGGTACATTCTTAGGCGTTTAATATGCGGTGTTGAGTCCATTTCGTTGAGCAAGGAGTAGCTCTTGTCTATTCCATATTTGGCTTAAGGAACTTTATCTGTGCTCATTTCAATCTCTGGTTTTATGCAGCACCCCAACTCACCTTTACCCTTAAAAAAGCATAAGTTGGTTTTCTAAATTTGAGACCCTGTTCTGTTCTGTAATTCAGTTCCTGTGTAGCCAAGTTTACATTCCGTGTATTACTGATATCTTATGATGTTTCTTTTTCTGTGTGACTTATTTCAGTTAGAATCATCGTACCTGAATCCACTCATTGTGCTGCTCCGGGCCTGATGACATAGATTTCACTGCTGAGTGATACTGCATTGTACGTAAGTACCACAAGTTCTTTATCCATTTTTCACTTTCTGTGATATTGAACTTGTACGGTAAACGAGGTTCTTGTAAACAGAGGCGTCCCAAACATTGGGGTGGCTGTATCTTTTTGATTTTAATTTCCCTAAGCTATAGGACCATAAGTGGAAGTGCCCTAGGCTCTGTTGCTTTGTTTTTTAGACGTTTCAGGAAACACCATACACTTCTCCCGAGTGTCTGTTGGCAATTTACATCCCGCCCATCAGCATAACAAGGCTCCCAGTTCTCCATGGCCTGTCCTGCCTTTCTGGATTTTACACTTTTTTCAGATGGCCCTTTTGACCGGGGGGAAGTGAGACTTCATTGTAGTGCAGATTTCCTTTGCAAGCTTGCTTGGTTGGCCAAAAAGGGCGTATGCGTTTTTTCCTGAATATATTCAGGAAAAAACGCATACGCCCTTTTTGGCCAAGTGCATCATTGTGGACGTTCTGCCTCTTTTCCTATGCTTTCAATGCAATTCCAGTCTACCTCCTGAAATCGGTTTCCTGCAATTCTGCCCCGCTTTCAAGTCCTCTTGGCAGCCTTACTTCAGTATATTTTTGGACGATAGTTGTCATTTATAACTCTGCAGGTTTGTGAATTACAGTGCCCCTGAGCTCCTTTCTTCAACTCGTTTTCTTGTGAGCTGGCCACAACACCGCAGGATGGCTTCAGGCCCTAATCTGGTTCCGGCACGGCACGCTGAGCCTTTGGTTATTTCCTGTTCCTGGTGGGAAATGAGAGTTAAATTTGCCCGTCCAGACACCTCCAGCTAGTCTCTCATTGGTTCTCGCTACTCCTGTTCATCTTCCGCAGAAATTGCAAACTGGGCCAAACAGGAGGTTAAAGGGACTGACTCTCCAAGTCGGGAGAGTGTTAGTAAAGCGTCTGGAATATTGCACCCGAGTACCAGGGTACGAAAACTGAGACATATTTGAACTCGTCTCCCGATCACATGGTTGATCATACTCTAGGTTCCACATGCATGTTTTAGCTGAAGGAAGAATACCTTAAACCTGGGTAGTTGAAACCCGTGGAATGGGTACCATGCAATATGACTTCAAAGGGTCTTCATTTGCTCACCGAACCTCTCCAATCCTATCACTGCTGCGTTTATGTCCCTGTACACATGCTTGATTCTCTTTCGGAGACATAGCAATCCATAGGTTTTAAGATACTTAAGAGTCAGGTACATTCTTAGGCGTTTAATATGCGGTGTTGAGTCCATTTCGTTGAGCAAGGAGTACCTCTTGTCTATTCCATATTTGGCTTAAGGAACTTTATCTGTGCTCATTTCAATCTCTGGTTTTATGCAGCACCCCAACTCACCTTTACCCTTAAACATGCATAAGTTGGTTTTCTAAATTTGAGACCCTGTTCTGTTCTGTAATTCAGTTCCTGTGTAGCCAAGTTTACATTCCGTGTATTACTGATATCTTATGATGTTTCTTTTTCTGTGTGACTTATTTCAGTTAGAATCATCGTACCTGAATCCACTCATTGTGCTGCTACGGGCCTGATGACATAGATTTCACTGCTGAGTGATACTGCATTGTACGTAAGTACCACAAGTTCTTTATCCATTTTTCACTTTCTGTGATATTGAACTTGTACGGTAAACGAGGTTCTTGTAAACAGAGGCGTCCCAAACATTGGGGTGGCTGTATCTTTTTGATTTTAATTTCCCTAAGCTATAGGACCATAAGTGGAAGTGCCCTAGGCTCTGTTGCTTTGTTTTTTAGACGTTTCAGGAAACACCATACACTTCTCCCGAGTGTCTGTTGGCAATTTACATCCCGCCCATCAGCATAACAAGGCTCCCAGTTCTCCATGGCCTGTCCTGCCTTTCTGGATTTTACACTTTTTTCAGATGGCCCTTTTGACCGGGGGGAAGTGAGACTTCATTGTAGTGCAGATTTCCTTTGCAAGCTTGCTTGGTTGGCCAAAAAGGGCGTATGCGTTTTTTCCTGAATATATTCAGGAAAAAACGCATACGCCCTTTTTGGCCAAGTGCATCATTGTGGACGTTCTGCCTCTTTTCCTATGCTTTCAATGCAATTCCAGTCTACCTCCTGAAATCGGTTTCCTGCAATTCTGCCCCGCTTTCAAGTCCTCTTGGCAGCCTTACTTCAGTATATTTTTGGACGATAGTTGTCATTTATAACTCTGCAGGTTTGTGAATTACAGTGCCCCTGAGCTCCTTTCTTCAACTCGTTTTCTTGTGAGCTGGCCACAACACCGCAGGATGGCTTCAGGCCCTAATCTGGTTCCGGCACGGCACGCTGAGCCTTTGGTTATTTCCTGTTCCTGGTGGGAAATGAGAGTTAAATTTGCCCGTCCAGACACCTCCAGCTAGTCTCTCATTGGTTCTCGCTATTCCTGTTCATCTTCCGCAGAAATTGCAAACTGGGCCAAACAGGAGGTTAAAGGGACTGACTCTCCAAGTCGGGAGAGTGTTAGTAAAGCGTCTGGAATATTGCACCCGAGTACCAGGGTACGAAAACTGAGACATATTTGAACTCGTCTCCCGATCACATGGTTGATCATACTCTAGGTTCCACATGCATGTTTTAGCTGAAGGAAGAATACCTTAAACCTGGGTAGTTGAAACCCGTGGAATGGGTACCATGCAATATGACTTCAAAGGGTCTTCATTTGCTCACCGAACCTCTCCAATCCTATCACTGCTGCGTTTATGTCCCTGTACACATGCTTGATTCTCTTTCGGAGACATAGCAATCCATAGGTTTTAAGATACTTAAGAGTCAGGTACATTCTTAGGCGTTTAATATGCGGTGTTGAGTCCATTTCGTTGAGCAAGGAGTAGCTCTTGTCTATTCCATATTTGGCTTAAGGAACTTTATCTGTGCTCATTTCAATCTCTGGTTTTATGCAGCACCCCAACTCACCTTTACCCTTAAACATGCATAAGTTGGTTTTCTAAATTTGAGACCCTGTTCTGTTCTGTAATTCAGTTCCTGTGTAGCCAAGTTTACATTCCGTGTATTACTGATATCTTATGATGTTTCTTTTTCTGTGTGACTTATTTCAGTTAGAATCATCGTACCTGAATCCACTCATTGTGCTGCTACGGGCCTGATGACATAGATTTCACTGCTGAGTGATACTGCATTGTACGTAAGTACCACAAGTTCTTTATCCATTTTTCAATTTCTGTGATATTGAACTTGTACGGTAAACGAGGTTCTTGTAAACAGAGGCGTCCCAAACATTGGGGTGGCTGTATCTTTTTGATTTTAATTTCCCTAAGCTATAGGACCATAAGTGGAAGTGCCCTAGGCTCTGTTGCTTTGTTTTTTAGACGTTTCAGGAAACACCATACACTTCTCCCGAGTGTCTGTTGGCAATTTACATCCCGCCCATCAGCATAACAAGGCTCCCAGTTCTCCATGGCCTGTCCTGCCTTTCTGGATTTTACACTTTTTTCAGATGGCCCTTTTGACCGGGGGGAAGTGAGACTTCATTGTAGTGCAGATTTCCTTTGCAAGCTTGCTTGGTTGGCCAAAAAGGGCGTATGCGTTTTTTCCTGAATATATTCAGGAAAAAACGCATACGCCCTTTTTGGCCAAGTGCATCATTGTGGACGTTCTGCCTCTTTTCCTATGCTTTCAATGCAATTCCAGTCTACCTCCTGAAATCGGTTTCCTGCAATTCTGCCCCGCTTTCAAGTCCTCTTGGCAGCCTTACTTCAGTATATTTTTGGACGATAGTTGTCATTTATAACTCTGCAGGTTTGTGAATTACAGTGCCCCTGAGCTCCTTTCTTCAACTCGCTTTCTTGTGAGCTGGCCGCAACACCGCAGGATGGCTTCAGGCCCTAATCTGGTTCCGGCACGGCACGCTGAGCCTTTGGTTATTTCCTCTTCCTGGTGGGAAATGAGAGTTAAATTTGCCCGTCCAGACACCTCCAGCTAGTCTCTCATTGGTTCTCGCTATTGCTGTTCATCTTCCGCAGAAATTGCAAACTGGGCCAAACAGGAGGTTAAAGGGACTGACTCTCCAAGTCGGGAGAGTGTTAGTAAAGCGTCTGGAATGTTGCACCCGAGTACCAGGGTACGAAAACTGAGACATATTTGAACACGTCTCCCGATCACATGGGTGATCATACTCTAGGTTCCACATGCATGTTTTAGCTGAAGGAAGAATACCTTAAACCTGGGTAGTTGAAACCCGTGGAATGGGTACCATGCAATATGACTTCAAAGGGTCTTCATTTGCTCACCGAACCTCTCCAATCCTATCACTGCTGCGTTTATGTCCCTGTACACATGCTTGATTCTCTTTCGGAGACATAGCAATCCATAGGTTTTAAGATACTTAAGAGTCAGGTACATTCTTAGGCGTTTAATATGCGGTGTTGAGTCCATTTCGTTGAGCAAGGAGTAGCTCTTGTCTATTCCATATTTGGCTTAAGGAACTTTATCTGTGCTCATTTCAATCTCTGGTTTTATGCAGCACCCCAACTCACCTTTACCCTTAAACAAGCATAAGTTGGTTTTCTAAATTTGAGACCCTGTTCTGTTCTGTAATTCAGTTCCTGTGTAGCCAAGTTTACATTCCGTGTATTACTGATATCTTATGATGTTTCTTTTCCTGTGTGACTTATTTCAGTTAGAATCATCGTACCTGAATCCACTCATTGTGCTGCTACGGGCCTGATGACATAGATTTCACTGCTGAGTGATACTGCATTGTACGTAAGTACCACAAGTTCTTTATCCATTTTTCACTTTCTGTGATATTGAACTTGTATGGTAAACGAGGTTCTTGTAAACAGAGGCGTCCCAAACATTGGGGTGGCTGTATCTTTTTGATTTTAATTTCCCTAAGCTATAGGACCATAAGTGGAAGTGCCCTAGGCTCTGTTGCTTTGTTTTTTAGACGTTTCAGGAAACACCATACACTTCTCCCGAGTGTCTGTTGGCAATTTACATCCCGCCCATCAGCATAACAAGGCTCCCAGTTCTCCATGGCCTGTCCTGCCTTTCTGGATTTTACACTTTTTTCAGATGGCCCTTTTGACCGGGGGGAAGTGAGACTTCATTGTAGTGCAGATTTCCTTTGCAAGCTTGCTTGGTTGGCCAAAAAGGCGTATGCGTTTTTTCCTGAATATATTCAGGAAAAAACGCATACGCCCTTTTTGGCCAAGTGCATCATTGTGGACGTTCTGCCTCTTTTCCTATGCTTTCAATGCAATTCCAGTCTACCTCCTGAAATCGGTTTCCTGCAATTCTGCCCCGCTTTCAAGTCCTCTTGGCAGCCTTACTTCAGTATATTTTTGGACGATAGTTGTCATTTATAACTCTGCAGGTTTGTGAATTACAGTGCCCCTGAGCTCCTTTCTTCAACTCGTTTTCTTGTGAGCTGGCCGCAACACCGCAGGATGGCTTCAGGCCCTAATCTGGTTCCGGCACGGCACGCTGAGCCTTTGGTTATTTCCTCTTCCTGGTGGGAAATGAGAGTTAAATTTGCCCGTCCAGACACCTCCAGCTAGTCTCTCATTGGTTCTCGCTATTCCTGTTCATCTTCCGCAGAAATTGCAAACTGGGCCAAACAGGAGGTTAAAGGGACTGACTCTCCAAGTCGGGAGAGTGTTAGTAAAGCGTCTGGAATGTTGCACCCGAGTACCAGGGTACGAAAACTGAGACATATTTGAACACGTCTCCCGATCACATGGTTGATCATACTCTAGGTTCCACATGCATGTTTTAGCTGAAGGAAGAATACCTTAAACCTGGGTAGTTGAAACCCGTGGAATGGGTACCATGCAATATGACTTCAAAGGGTATTCATTTGCTCACCGAACCTCTCCAATCCTATCACTGCTGCGTTTATGTCCCTGTACACATGCTTGATTCTCTTTCGGAGACATAGCAATCTATAGGTTTTAAGATACTTAAGAGTCAGGTACATTCTTAGGCGTTTAATATGCGGTGTTGAGTCCATTTCGTTGAGCAAGGAGTAGCTCTTGTCTATTCCATATTTGGCTTAAGGAACTTTATCTGTGCTCATTTCAATCTCTGGTTTTATGCAGCACCCCAACTCACCTTTACCCTTAAACAAGCATAAGTTGGTTTTCTAAATTTGAGACCCTGTTCTGTTCTGTAATTCAGTTCCTGTGTAGCCAAGTTTACATTCCGTGTATTAGTGATATCTTATGATGTTTCTTTTTCTGTGTGACTTATTTCAGTTAGAATCATCGTACCTGAATCCACTCATTGTGCTGCTACGGGCCTGATGACATAGATTTCACTGCTGAGTGATACTGCATTGTACGTAAGTACCACAAGTTCTTTATCCATTTTTCACTTTCTGTGATATTGAACTTGTATGGTAAACCAGGTTCTTGTAAACAGAGGCGTCCCAAACATTGGGGTGGCTGTATCTTTTTGATTTTAATTTCCCTAAGCTATAGGACCATAAGTGGAAGTGCCCTAGGCTCTGTTGCTTTGTTTTTTAGACGTTTCAGGAAACACCATACACTTCTCCCGAGTGTCTGTTGGCAATTTACATCCCGCCCATCAGCATAACAAGGCTCCCAGTTCTCCATGGCCTGTCCTGCCTTTCTGGATTTTACACTTTTTTCAGATGGCCCTTTTGACCGGGGGGAAGTGAGACTTCATTGTAGTGCAGATTTCCTTTGCAAGCTTGCTTGGTTGGCCAAAAAGGGCGTATGCGTTTTTTCCTGAATATATTCAGGAAAAAACGCATACGCCCTTTTTGGCCAAGTGCATCATTGTGGACGTTCTGCCTCTTTTCCTATGCTTTCAATGCAATTCCAGTCTACCTCCTGAAATCGGTTTCCTGCAATTCTGCCCCGCTTTCAAGTCCTCTTGGCAGCCTTACTTCAGTATATTTTTGGACGATAGTTGTCATTTATAACTCTGCAGGTTTGTGAATTACAGTGCCCCTGAGCTCCTTTCTTCAACTCGCTTTCTTGTGAGCTGGCCGCAACACCGCAGGATGGCTTCAGGCCCTAATCTGGTTCCGGCACGGCACGCTGAGCCTTTGGTTATTTCCTCTTCCTGGTGGGAAATGAGAGTTAAATTTGCCCGTCCAGACACCTCCAGCTAGTCTCTCATTGGTTCTCGCTATTCCTGTTCATCTTCCGCAGAAATTGCAAACTGGGCCAAACAGGAGGTTAAAGGGACTGACTCTCCAAGTCGGGAGAGTGTTAGTAAAGCGTCTGGAATGTTGCACCCGAGTACCAGGGTACGAAAACTGAGACATATTTGAACACGTCTCCCGATCACATGGGTGATCATACTCTAGGTTCCACATGCATGTTTTAGCTGAAGGAAGAATACCTTAAACCTGGGTAGTTGAAACCCGTGGAATGGGTACCATGCAATATGACTTCAAAGGGTCTTCATTTGCTCACCGAACCTCTCCAATCCTATCACTGCTGCGTTTATGTCCCTGTACACATGCTTGATTCTCTTTCGGAGACATAGCAATCCATAGGTTTTAAGATACTTAAGAGTCAGGTACATTCTTAGGCGTTTAATATGCGGTGTTGAGTCCATTTCGTTGAGCAAGGAGTAGCTCTTGTCTATTCCATATTTGGCTTAAGGAACTTTATCTGTGCTCATTTCAATCTCTGGTTTTATGCAGCACCCCAACTCACCTTTACCCTTAAACAAGCATAAGTTGGTTTTCTAAATTTGAGACCCTGTTCTGTTCTGTAATTCAGTTCCTGTGTAGCCAAGTTTACATTCCGTGTATTACTGATATCTTATGATGTTTCTTTTTCTGTGTGACTTATTTCAGTTAGAATCATCGTACCTGAATCCACTCATTGTGCTGCTACGGGCCTGATGACATAGATTTCACTGCTGAGTG
The DNA here is from genome assembly GCF_963455315.2 of Globicephala melas. Classification (NCBI taxonomy): domain Eukaryota; kingdom Metazoa; phylum Chordata; class Mammalia; order Artiodactyla; family Delphinidae; genus Globicephala; species Globicephala melas. The sequence goes on along the minus strand of NW_027207661.1, from coordinate 134,753 downwards.
ATACTGCATTGTACGTAAGTACCACAAGTTCTTTATCCATTTTTCACTTTCTGTGATATTGAACTTGTACGGTAAACGAGGTTCTTGTAAACAGAGGCGTCCCAAACATTGGGGTGGCTGTATCTTTTTGATTTTAATTTCCCTAAGCTATAGGACCATAAGTGGAAGTGCCCTAGGCTCTGTTGCTTTGTTTTTTAGACGTTTCAGGAAACACCATACACTTCTCCCGAGTGTCTGTTGGCAATTTACATCCCGCCCATCAGCATAACAAGGCTCCCAGTTCTCCATGGCCTGTCCTGCCTTTCTGGATTTTACACTTTTTTCAGATGGCCCTTTTGACCGGGGGGAAGTGAGACTTCATTGTAGTGCAGATTTCCTTTGCAAGCTTGCTTGGTTGGCCAAAAAGGGCGTATGCGTTTTTTCCTGAATATATTCAGGAAAAAACGCATACGCCCTTTTTGGCCAAGTGCATCATTGTGGACGTTCTGCCTCTTTTCCTATGCTTTCAATGCAATTCCAGTCTACCTCCTGAAATCGGTTTCCTGCAATTCTGCCCCGCTTTCAAGTCCTCTTGGCAGCCTTACTTCAGTATATTTTTGGACGATAGTTGTCATTTATAACTCTGCAGGTTTGTGAATTACAGTGCCCCTGAGCTCCTTTCTTCAACTCGTTTTCTTGTGAGCTGGCCACAACACCGCAGGATGGCTTCAGGCCCTAATCTGGTTCCGGCACGGCACGCTGAGCCTTTGGTTATTTCCTGTTCCTGGTGGGAAATGAGAGTTAAATTTGCCCGTCCAGACACCTCCAGCTAGTCTCTCATTGGTTCTCGCTATTCCTGTTCATCTTCCGCAGAAATTGCAAACTGGGCCAAACAGGAGGTTAAAGGGACTGACTCTCCAAGTCGGGAGAGTGTTAGTAAAGCGTCTGGAATATTGCACCCGAGTACCAGGGTACGAAAACTGAGACATATTTGAACTCGTCTCCCGATCACATGGTTGATCATACTCTAGGTTCCACATGCATGTTTTAGCTGAAGGAAGAATACCTTAAACCTGGGTAGTTGAAACCCGTGGAATGGGTACCATGCAATATGACTTCAAAGGGTCTTCATTTGCTCACCGAACCTCTCCAATCCTATCACTGCTGCGTTTATGTCCCTGTACACATGCTTGATTCTCTTTCGGAGACATAGCAATCCATAGGTTTTAAGATACTTAAGAGTCAGGTACATTCTTAGGCGTTTAATATGCGGTGTTGAGTCCATTTCGTTCAGCAAGGAGTAGCTCTTGTCTATTCCATATTTGGCTTAAGGAACTTTATCTGTGCTCATTTCAATCTCTGGTTTTATGCAGCACCCCAACTCACCTTTACCCTTAAACATGCATAAGTTGGTTTTCTAAATTTGAGACCCTGTTCTGTTCTGTAATTCAGTTCCTGTGTAGCCAAGTTTACATTCCGTGTATTACTGATATCTTATGATGTTTCTTTTTCTGTGTGACTTATTTCAGTTAGAATCATCGTACCTGAATCCACTCATTGTGCTGCTACGGGCCTGATGACATAGATTTCACTGCTGAGTGATACTGCATTGTACGTAAGTACCACAAGTTCTTTATCCATTTTTCACTTTCTGTGATATTGAACTTGTACGGTAAACGAGGTTCTTGTAAACAGAGGCGTCCCAAACATTGGGGTGGCTGTATCTTTTTGATTTTAATTTCCCTAAGCTATAGGACCATAAGTGGAAGTGCCCTAGGCTCTGTTGCTTTGTTTTTTAGATGTTTCAGGAAACACCATACACTTCTCCCGAGTGTCTGTTGGCAATTTACATCCCGCCCATCAGCATAACAAGGCTCCCAGTTCTCCATGGCCTGTCCTGCCTTTCTGGATTTTACACTTTTTTCAGATGGCCCTTTTGACCGGGGGGAAGTGAGACTTCATTGTAGTGCAGATTTCCTTTGCAAGCTTGCTTGGTTGGCCAAAAAGGGCGTATGCGTTTTTTCCTGAATATATTCAGGAAAAAACGCATACGCCCTTTTTGGCCAAGTGCATCATTGTGGACGTTCTGCCTCTTTTCCTATGCTTTCAATGCAATTCCAGTCTACCTCCTGAAATCGGTTTCCTGCAATTCTGCCCCGCTTTCAAGTCCTCTTGGCAGCCTTACTTCAGTATATTTTTGGACGATAGTTGTCATTTATAACTCTGCAGGTTTGTGAATTACAGTGCCCCTGAGCTCCTTTCTTCAACTCGTTTTCTTGTGAGCTGTCCGCAACACCGCAGGATGGCTTCAGGCCCTAATCTGGTTCCGGCACGGCACGCTGAGCCTTTGGTTATTTCCTCTTCCTGGTGGGAAATGAGAGTTAAATTTGCCCGTCCAGACACCTCCAGCTAGTCTCTCATTGGTTCTCGCTATTCCTGTTCATCTTCCGCAGAAATTGCAAACTGGGCCAAACAGGAGGTTAAAGGGACTGACTCTCCAAGTCGGGAGAGTGTTAGTAAAGCGTCTGGAATGTTGCACCCGAGTACCAGGGTACGAAAACTGAGACATATTTGAACACGTCTCCCGATCACATGGTTGATCATACTCTAGGTTCCACATGCATGTTTTAGCTGAAGGAAGAATACCTTAAACCTGGGTAGTTGAAACCCGTGGAATGGGTACCATGCAATATGACTTCAAAGGGTCTTCATTTGCTCACCGAACCTCTCCAATCCTATCACTGCTGCGTTTATGTCCCTGTACACATGCTTGATTCTCTTTCGGAGACATAGCAATCCATAGGTTTTAAGATACTTAAGAGTCAGGTACATTCTTAGGCGTTTAATATGCGGTGTTGAGTCCATTTCGTTGAGCAAGGAGTAGCTCTTGTCTATTCCATATTTGGCTTAAGGAACTTTATCTGTGCTCATTTCAATCTCTGGTTTTATGCAGCACCCCAACTCACCTTTACCCTTAAACAAGCATAAGTTGGTTTTCTAAATTTGAGACCCTGTTCTGTTCTGTAATTCAGTTCCTGTGTAGCCAAGTTTACATTCCGTGTATTACTGATATCTTATGATGTTTCTTTTTCTGTGTGACTTATTTCAGTTAGAATCATCGTACCTGAATCCACTCATTGTGCTGCTACGGGCCTGATGACATAGATTTCACTGCTGAGTGATACTGCATTGTACGTAAGTACCACAAGTTCTTTATCCATTTTTCACTTTCTGTGATATTGAACTTGTACGGTAAACGAGGTTCTTGTAAACAGAGGCGTCCCAAACATTGGGGTGGCTGTATCTTTTTGATTTTAATTTCCCTAAGCTATAGGACCATAAGTGGAAGTGCCCTAGGCTCTGTTGCTTTGTTTTTTAGACGTTTCAGGAAACACCATACACTTCTCCCGAGTGTCTGTTGGCAATTTACATCCCGCCCATCAGCATAACAAGGCTCCCAGTTCTCCATGGCCTGTCCTGCCTTTCTGGATTTTACACTTTTTTCAGATGGCCCTTTTGACCGGGGGGAAGTGAGACTTCATTGTAGTGCAGATTTCCTTTGCAAGCTTGCTTGGTTGGCCAAAAAGGGCGTATGCGTTTTTTCCTGAATATATTCAGGAAAAAACGCATACGCCCTTTTTGGCCAAGTGCATCATTGTGGACGTTCTGCCTCTTTTCCTATGCTTTCAATGCAATTCCAGTCTACCTCCTGAAATCGGTTTCCTGCAATTCTGCCCCGCTTTCAAGTCCTCTTGGCAGCCTTACTTCAGTATATTTTTGGACGATAGTTGTCATTTATAACTCTGCAGGTTTGTGAATTACAGTGCCCCTGAGCTCCTTTCTTCAACTCGTTTTCTTGTGAGCTGGCCACAACACCGCAGGATGGCTTCAGGCCCTAATCTGGTTCCGGCACGGCACGCTGAGCCTTTGGTTATTTCCTGTTCCTGGTGGGAAATGAGAGTTAAATTTGCCCGTCCAGACACCTCCAGCTAGTCTCTCATTGGTTCTCGCTATTCCTGTTCATCTTCCGCAGAAATTGCAAACTGGGCCAAACAGGAGGTTAAAGGGACTGACTCTCCAAGTCGGGAGAGTGTTAGTAAAGCGTCTGGAATATTGCACCCGAGTACCAGGGTACGAAAACTGAGACATATTTGAACTCGTCTCCCGATCACATGGTTGATCATACTCTAGGTTCCACATGCATGTTTTAGCTGAAGGAAGAATACCTTAAACCTGGGTAGTTGAAACCCGTGGAATGGGTACCATGCAATATGACTTCAAAGGGTCTTCATTTGCTCACCGAACCTCTCCAATCCTATCACTGCTGCGTTTATGTCCCTGTACACATGCTTGATTCTCTTTCGGAGACATAGCAATCCATAGGTTTTAAGATACTTAAGAGTCAGGTACATTCTTAGGCGTTTAATATGCGGTGTTGAGTCCATTTCGTTGAGCAAGGAGTAGCTCTTGTCTATTCCATATTTGGCTTAAGGAACTTTATCTGTGCTCATTTCAATCTCTGGTTTTATGCAGCACCCCAACTCACCTTTACCCTTAAACATGCATAAGTTGGTTTTCTAAATTTGAGACCCTGTTCTGTTCTGTAATTCAGTTCCTGTGTAGCCAAGTTTACATTCCGTGTATTACTGATATCTTATGATGTTTCTTTTTCTGTGTGACTTATTTCAGTTAGAATCATCGTACCTGAATCCACTCATTGTGCTGCTACGGGCCTGATGACATAGATTTCACTGCTGAGTGATACTGCATTGTACGTAAGTACCACAAGTTCTTTATCCATTTTTCACTTTCTGTGATATTGAACTTGTACGGTAAACGAGGTTCTTGTAAACAGAGGCGTCCCAAACATTGGGGTGGCTGTATCTTTTTGATTTTAATTTCCCTAAGCTATAGGACCATAAGTGGAAGTGCCCTAGGCTCTGTTGCTTTGTTTTTTAGACGTTTCAGGAAACACCATACACTTCTCCCGAGTGTCTGTTGGCAATTTACATCCCGCCCATCAGCATAACAAGGCTCCCAGTTCTCCATGGCCTGTCCTGCCTTTCTGGATTTTACACTTTTTTCAGATGGCCCTTTTGACCGGGGGGAAGTGAGACTTCATTGTAGTGCAGATTTCCTTTGCAAGTTTGCTTGGTTGGCCAAAAAGGGCGTATGCGTTTTTTCCTGAATGTATTCAGGAAAAAACGCATACGCCCTTTTTGGCCAAGTGCATCATTGTGGACGTTCTGCCTCTTTTCCTATGCTTTCAATGCAATTCCAGTCTACCTCCTGAAATCGGTTTCCTGCAATTCTGCCCCGCTTTCAAGTCCTCTTGGCAGCCTTACTTCAGTATATTTTTGGACGATAGTTGTCATTTATAACTCTGCAGGTTTGTGAATTACAGTGCCCCTGAGCTCCTTTCTTCAACTCGTTTTCTTGTGAGCTGGCCGCACACCGCAGGATGGCTTCAGGCCCTAATCTGGTTCCGGCACGGCACGCTGAGCCTTTGGTTATTTCCTCTTCCTGGTGGGAAATGAGAGTTAAATTTGCCCGTCCAGACACCTCCAGCTAGTCTCTCATTGGTTCTCGCTATTCCTGTTCATCTTCCGCAGAAATTGCAAACTGGGCCAAACAGGAGGTTAAAGGGACTGACTCTCCAAGTCGGGAGAGTGTTAGTAAAGCGTCTGGAATATTGCACCCGAGTACCAGGGTACGAAAACTGAGACATATTTGAACTCGTCTCCCGATCACATGGTTGATCATACTCTAGGTTCCACATGCATGTTTTAGCTGAAGGAAGAATACCTTAAACCTGGGTAGTTGAAACCCGTGGAATGGGTACCATGCAATATGACTTCAAAGGGTCTTCATTTGCTCACCGAACCTCTCCAATCCTATCACTGCTGCGTTTATGTCCCTGTACACATGCTTGATTCTCTTTCGGAGACATAGCAATCCATAGGTTTTAAGATACTTAAGAGTCAGGTACATTCTTAGGCGTTTAATATGCGGTGTTGAGTCCATTTCGTTGAGCAAGGAGTAGCTCTTGTCTATTCCATATTTGGCTTAAGGAACTTTATCTGTGCTCATTTCAATCTCTGGTTTTATGCAGCACCCCAACTCACCTTTACCCTTAAACATGCATAAGTTGGTTTTCTAAATTTGAGACCCTGTTCTGTTCTGTAATTCAGTTCCTGTGTAGCCAAGTTTACATTCCGTGTATTACTGATATCTTATGATGTTTCTTTTTCTGTGTGACTTATTTCAGTTAGAATCATCGTACCTGAATCCACTCATTGTGCTGCTACGGGCCTGATGACATAGATTTCACTGCTGAGTGATACTGCATTGTACGTAAGTACCACAAGTTCTTTATCCATTTTTCACTTTCTGTGATATTGAACTTGTACGGTAAACGAGGTTCTTGTAAACAGAGGCGTCCCAAACATTGGGGTGGCTGTATCTTTTTGATTTTAATTTCCCTAAGCTATAGGACCATAAGTGGAAGTGCCCTAGGCTCTGTTGCTTTGTTTTTTAGATGTTTCAGGAAACACCATACACTTCTCCCGAGTGTCTGTTGGCAATTTACATCCCGCCCATCAGCATAACAAGGCTCCCAGTTCTCCATGGCCTGTCCTGCCTTTCTGGATTTTACACTTTTTTCAGATGGCCCTTTTGACCGGGGGGAAGTGAGACTTCATTGTAGTGCAGATTTCCTTTGCAAGCTTGCTTGGTTGGCCAAAAAGGGCGTATGCGTTTTTTCCTGAATATATTCAGGAAAAAACGCATACGCCCTTTTTGGCCAAGTGCATCATTGTGGACGTTCTGCCTCTTTTCCTATGCTTTCAATGCAATTCCAGTCTACCTCCTGAAATCGGTTTCCTGCAATTCTGCCCCGCTTTCAAGTCCTCTTGGCAGCCTTACTTCAGTATATTTTTGGACGATAGTTGTCATTTATAACTCTGCAGGTTTGTGAATTACAGTGCCCCTGAGCTCCTTTCTTCAACTAGTTTTCTTGTGAGCTGGCCACAACACCGCAGGATGGCTTCAGGCCCTAATCTGGTTCCGGCACGGCACGCTGAGCCTTTGGTTATTTCCTGTTCCTGGTGGGAAATGAGAGTTAAATTTGCCCGTCCAGACACCTCCAGCTAGTCTCTCATTGGTTCTCGCTATTCCTGTTCATCTTCCGCAGAAATTGCAAACTGGGCCAAACAGGAGGTTAAAGGGACTGACTCTCCAAGTCGGGAGAGTGTTAGTAAAGCGTCTGGAATATTGCACCCGAGTACCAGGGTACGAAAACTGAGACATATTTGAACTCGTCTCCCGATCACATGGTTGATCATACTCTAGGTTCCACATGCATGTTTTAGCTGAAGGAAGAATACCTTAAACCTGGGTAGTTGAAACCCGTGGAATGGGTACCATGCAATATGACTTCAAAGGGTCTTCATTTGCTCACCGAACCTCTCCAATCCTATCACTGCTGCGTTTATGTCCCTGTACACATGCTTGATTCTCTTTCGGAGACATAGCAATCCATAGGTTTTAAGATACTTAAGAGTCAGGTACATTCTTAGGCGTTTAATATGCGGTGTTGAGTCCATTTCGTTGAGCAAGGAGTAGCTCTTGTCTATTCCATATTTGGCTTAAGGAACTTTATCTGTGCTCATTTCAATCTCTGGTTTTATGCAGCACCCCAACTCACCTTTACCCTTAAACATGCATAAGTTGGTTTTCTAAATTTGAGACCCTGTTCTGTTCTGTAATTCAGTTCCTGTGTAGCCAAGTTTACATTCCGTGTATTACTGATATCTTATGATGTTTCTTTTTCTGTGTGACTTATTTCAGTTAGAATCATCGTACCTGAATCCACTCATTGTGCTGCTACGGGCCTGATGACATAGATTTCACTGCTGAGTGATACTGCATTGTACGTAAGTACCACAAGTTCTTTATCCATTTTTCACTTTCTGTGATATTGAACTTGTACGGTAAACGAGGTTCTTGTAAACAGAGGCGTCCCAAACATTGGGGTGGCTGTATCTTTTTGATTTTAATTTCCCTAAGCTATAGGACCATAAGTGGAAGTGCCCTAGGCTCTGTTGCTTTGTTTTTTAGACGTTTCAGGAAACACCATACACTTCTCCCGAGTGTCTGTTGGCAATTTACATCCCGCCCATCAGCATAACAAGGCTCCCAGTTCTCCATGGCCTGTCCTGCCTTTCTGGATTTTACACTTTTTTCAGATGGCCCTTTTGACCGGGGGGAAGTGAGACTTCATTGTAGTGCAGATTTCCTTTGCAAGTTTGCTTGGTTGGCCAAAAAGGGCGTATGCGTTTTTTCCTGAATGTATTCAGGAAAAAACGCATACGCCCTTTTTGGCCAAGTGCATCATTGTGGACGTTCTGCCTCTTTTCCTATGCTTTCAATGCAATTCCAGTCTACCTCCTGAAATCGGTTTCCTGCAATTCTGCCCCGCTTTCAAGTCCTCTTGGCAGCCTTACTTCAGTATATTTTTGGACGATAGTTGTCATTTATAACTCTGCAGGTTTGTGAATTACAGTGCCCCTGAGCTCCTTTCTTCAACTCGTTTTCTTGTGAGCTGGCCGCACACCGCAGGATGGCTTCAGGCCCTAATCTGGTTCCGGCACGGCACGCTGAGCCTTTGGTTATTTCCTCTTCCTGGTGGGAAATGAGAGTTAAATTTGCCCGTCCAGACACCTCCAGCTAGTCTCTCATTGGTTCTCGCTATTCCTGTTCATCTTCCGCAGAAATTGCAAACTGGGCCAAACAGGAGGTTAAAGGGACTGACTCTCCAAGTCGGGAGAGTGTTAGTAAAGCGTCTGGAATATTGCACCCGAGTACCAGGGTACGAAAACTGAGACATATTTGAACTCGTCTCCCGATCACATGGTTGATCATACTCTAGGTTCCACATGCATGTTTTAGCTGAAGGAAGAATACCTTAAACCTGGGTAGTTGAAACCCGTGGAATGGGTACCATGCAATATGACTTCAAAGGGTCTTCATTTGCTCACCGAACCTCTCCAATCCTATCACTGCTGCGTTTATGTCCCTGTACACATGCTTGATTCTCTTTCGGAGACATAGCAATCCATAGGTTTTAAGATACTTAAGAGTCAGGTACATTCTTAGGCGTTTAATATGCGGTGTTGAGTCCATTTCGTTGAGCAAGGAGTAGCTCTTGTCTATTCCATATTTGGCTTAAGGAACTTTATCTGTGCTCATTTCAATCTCTGGTTTTATGCAGCACCCCAACTCACCTTTACCCTTAAACATGCATAAGTTGGTTTTCTAAATTTGAGACCCTGTTCTGTTCTGTAATTCAGTTCCTGTGTAGCCAAGTTTACATTCCGTGTATTACTGATATCTTATGATGTTTCTTTTTCTGTGTGACTTATTTCAGTTAGAATCATCGTACCTGAATCCACTCATTGTGCTGCTACGGGCCTGATGACATAGATTTCACTGCTGAGTGATACTGCATTGTACGTAAGTACCACAAGTTCTTTATCCATTTTTCACTTTCTGTGATATTGAACTTGTACGGTAAACGAGGTTCTTGTAAACAGAGGCGTCCCAAACATTGGGGTGGCTGTATCTTTTTGATTTTAATTTCCCTAAGCTATAGGACCATAAGTGGAAGTGCCCTAGGCTCTGTTGCTTTGTTTTTTAGACGTTTCAGGAAACACCATACACTTCTCCCGAGTGTCTGTTGGCAATTTACATCCCGCCCATCAGCATAACAAGGCTCCCAGTTCTCCATGGCCTGTCCTGCCTTTCTGGATTTTACACTTTTTTCAGATGGCCCTTTTGACCGGGGGGAAGTGAGACTTCATTGTAGTGCAGATTTCCTTTGCAAACTTGCTTGGTTGGCCAAAAAGGGCGTATGCGTTTTTTCCTGAATATATTCAGGAAAAAACGCATACGCCCTTTTTGGCCAAGTGCATCATTGTGGACGTTCTGCCTCTTTTCCTATGCTTTCAATGCAATTCCAGTCTACCTCCTGAAATCGGTTTCCTGCAATTCTGCCCCGCTTTCAAGTCCTCTTGGCAGCCTTACTTCAGTATATTTTTGGACGATAGTTGTCATTTATAACTCTGCAGGTTTGTGAATTACAGTGCCCCTGAGCTCCTTTCTTCAACTCGTTTTCTTGTGAGCTGGCCACAACACCGCAGGATGGCTTCAGGCCCTAATCTGGTTCCGGCACGGCACGCTGAGCCTTTGGTTATTTCCTGTTCCTGGTGGGAAATGAGAGTTAAATTTGCCCGTCCAGACACCTCCAGCTAGTCTCTCATTGGTTCTCGCTATTCCTGTTCATCTTCCGCAGAAATTGCAAACTGGGCCAAACAGGAGGTTAAAGGGACTGACTCTCCAAGTCGGGAGAGTGTTAGTAAAGCGTCTGGAATATTGCACCCGAGTACCAGGGTACGAAAACTGAGACATATTTGAACTCGTCTCCCGATCACATGGTTGATCATACTCTAGGTTCCACATGCATGTTTTAGCTGAAGGAAGAATACCTTAAACCTGGGTAGTTGAAACCCGTGGAATGGGTACCATGCAATATGACTTCAAAGGGTCTTCATTTGCTCACCGAACCTCTCCAATCCTATCACTGCTGCGTTTATGTCCCTGTACACATGCTTGATTCTCTTTCGGAGACATAGCAATCCATAGGTTTTAAGATACTTAAGAGTCAGGTACATTCTTAGGCGTTTAATATGCGGTGTTGAGTCCATTTCGTTGAGCAAGGAGTAGCTCTTGTCTATTCCATATTTGGCTTAAGGAACTTTATCTGTGCTCATTTCAATCTCTGGTTTTATGCAGCACCCCAACTCACCTTTACCCTTAAACATGCATAAGTTGGTTTTCTAAATTTGAGACCCTGTTCTGTTCTGTAATTCAGTTCCTGTGTAGCCAAGTTTACATTCCGTGTATTACTGATATCTTATGATGTTTCTTTTTCTGTGTGACTTATTTCAGTTAGAATCATCGTACCTGAATCCACTCATTGTGCTGCTACGGGCCTGATGACATAGATTTCACTGCTGAGTGATACTGCATTGTACGTAAGTACCACAAGTTCTTTATCCATTTTTCAATTTCTGTGATATTGAACTTGTACGGTAAACGAGGTTCTTGTAAACAGAGGCGTCCCAAACATTGGGGTGGCTGTATCTTTTTGATTTTAATTTCCCTAAGCTATAGGACCATAAGTGGAAGTGCCCTAGGCTCTGTTGCTTTGTTTTTTAGACGTTTCAGGAAACACCATACACTTCTCCCGAGTGTCTGTTGGCAATTTACATCCCGCCCATCAGCATAACAAGGCTCCCAGTTCTCCATGGCCTGTCCTGCCTTTCTGGATTTTACACTTTTTTCAGATGGCCCTTTTGACCGGGGGGAAGTGAGACTTCATTGTAGTGCAGATTTCCTTTGCAAGCTTGCTTGGTTGGCCAAAAAGGGCGTATGCGTTTTTTCCTGAATATATTCAGGAAAAAACGCATACGCCCTTTTTGGCCAAGTGCATCATTGTGGACGTTCTGCCTCTTTTCCTATGCTTTCAATGCAATTCCAGTCTACCTCCTGAAATCGGTTTCCTGCAATTCTGCCCCGCTTTCAAGTCCTCTTGGCAGCCTTACTTCAGTATATTTTTGGACGATAGTTGTCATTTATAACTCTGCAGGTTTGTGAATTACAGTGCCCCTGAGCTCCTTTCTTCAACTCGTTTTCTTGTGAGCTGGCCGCAACACCGCAGGATGGCTTCAGGCCCTAATCTGGTTCCGGCACGGCACGCTGAGCCTTTGATTATTTCCTCTTCCTGGTGGGAAATGAGAGTTAAATTTGCCCGTCCAGACACCTCCAGCTAGTCTCTCATTGGTTCTCGCTATTCCTGTTCATCTTCCGCAGAAATTGCAAACTGGGCCAAACAGGAGGTTAAAGGGACTGACTCTCCAAGTCGGGAGAGTGTTAGTAAAGCGTCTGGAATGTTGCACCCGAGTACCAGGGTACGAAAACTGAGACATATTTGAACACGTCTCCCGATCACATGGTTGATCATACTCTAGGTTCCACATGCATGTTTTAGCTGAAGGAAGAATACCTTAAACCTGGGTAGTTGAAACCCGTGGAATGGGTACCATGCAATATGACTTCAAAGGGTCTTCATTTGCTCACCGAACCTCTCCAATCCTATCACTGCTGCGTTTATGTCCCTGTACACATGCTTGATTCTCTTTCAGAGACATAGCAATCTATAGGTTTTAAGATACTTAAGAGTCAGGTACATTCTTAGGCGTTTAATATGCGGTGTTGAGTCCATTTCGTTGAGCAAGGAGTAGCTCTTGTCTATTCCATATTTGGCTTAAGGAACTTTATCTGTGCTCATTTCAATCTCTGGTTTTATGCAGCACCCCAACTCACCTTTCCCCTTAAACAAGCATAAGTTGGTTTTCTAAATTTGAGACCCTGTTCTGTTCTGTAATTCAGTTCCTGTGTAGCCAAGTTTACATTCCGTGTATTACTGATATCTTATGATGTTTCTTTTTCTGTGTGACTTATTTCAGTTAGAATCATCGTACCTGAATCCACTCATTGTGCTGCTACGGGCCTGATGACATAGATTTCACTTCTGAGTGATACTGCATTGTACGTAAGTACCACAAGTTCTTTATCCATTTTTCACTTTCTGTGATATTGAACTTGTACGGTAAACGAGGTTCTTCTAAACAGAGGCGTCCCAAACATTGGGGTGGCTGTATCTTTTTGATTTTAATTTCCCTAAGCTATAGGACCATAAGTGGAAGTGCCCTAGGCTCTGTTGCTTTGTTTTTTAGACGTTTCAGGAAACACCATACACTTCTCCCGAGTGTCTGTTGGCAATTTACATCCCGCCCATCAGCATAACAAGGCTCCCAGTTCTCCATGGCCTGTCCTGCCTTTCTGGATTTTACACTTTTTTCAGATGGCCCTTTTGACCGGGGGGAAGTGAGACTTCATTGTAGTGCAGATTTCCTTTGCAAGCTTGCTTGGTTGGCCAAAAAGGGCGTATGCGTTTTTTCCTGAATATATTCAGGAAAAAACGCATACGCCCTTTTTGGCCAAGTGCATCATTGTGGACGTTCTGCCTCTTTTCCTATGCTTTCAATGCAATTCCAGTCTACCTCCTGAAATCGGTTTCCTGCAATTCTGCCCCGCTTTCAAGTCCTCTTGGCAGCCTTACTTCAGTATATTTTTGGACGATAGTTGTCATTTATAACTCTGCAGGTTTGTGAATTACAGTGCCCCTGAGCTCCTTTCTTCAACTCGCTTTCTTGTGAGCTGGCCGCAACACCGCAGGATGGCTTCAGGCCCTAATCTGGTTCCGGCACGGCACGCTGAGCCTTTGGTTATTTCCTCTTCCTGGTGGGAAATGAGAGTTAAATTTGCCCGTCCAGACACCTCCAGCTAGTCTCTCATTGGTTCTCGCTATTGCTGTTCATCTTCCGCAGAAATTGCAAACTGGGCCAAACAGGAGGTTAAAGGGACTGACTCTCCAAGTCGGGAGAGTGTTAGTAAAGCGTCTGGAATGTTGCACCCGAGTACCAGGGTACGAAAACTGAGACATATTTGAACACGTCTCCCGATCACATGGGTGATCATACTCTAGGTTCCACATGCATGTTTTAGCTGAAGGAAGAATACCTTAAACCTGGGTAGTTGAAACCCGTGGAATGGGTACCATGCAATATGACTTCAAAGGGTCTTCATTTGCTCACCGAACCTCTCCAATCCTATCACTGCTGCGTTTATGTCCCTGTACACATGCTTGATTCTCTTTCGGAGACATAGCAATCCATAGGTTTTAAGATACTTAAGAGTCAGGTACATTCTTAGGCGTTTAATATGCGGTGTTGAGTCCATTTCGTTGAGCAAGGAGTAGCTCTTGTCTATTCCATATTTGGCTTAAGGAACTTTATCTGTGCTCATTTCAATCTCTGGTTTTATGCAGCACCCCAACTCACCTTTACCCTTAAACAAGCATAAGTTGGTTTTCTAAATTTGAGACCCTGTTCTGTTCTGTAATTCAGTTCCTGTGTAGCCAAGTTTACATTCCGTGTATTACTGATATCTTATGATGTTTCTTTTTCTGTGTGACTTATTTCAGTTAGAATCATCGTACCTGAATCCACTCATTGTGCTGCTACGGGCCTGATGACATAGATTTCACTGCTGAGTGATACTGCATTGTACGTAAGTACCACAAGTTCTTTATCCATTTTTCACTTTCTGTGATATTGAACTTGTATGGTAAACGAGGTTCTTGTAAACAGAGGCGTCCCAAACATTGGGGTGGCTGTATCTTTTTGATTTTAATTTCCCTAAGCTATAGGACCATAAGTGGAAGTGCCCTAGGCTCTGTTGCTTTGTTTTTTAGACGTTTCAGGAAACACCATACACTTCTCCCGAGTGTCTGTTGGCAATTTACATCCCGCCCATCAGCATAACAAGGCTCCCAGTTCTCCATGGCCTGTCCTGCCTTTCTGGATTTTACACTTTTTTCAGATGGCCCTTTTGACCGGGGGGAAGTGAGACTTCATTGTAGTGCAGATTTCCTTTGCAAGCTTGCTTGGTTGGCCAAAAAGGCGTATGCGTTTTTTCCTGAATATATTCAGGAAAAAACGCATACGCCCTTTTTGGCCAAGTGCATCATTGTGGACGTTCTGCCTCTTTTCCTATGCTTTCAATGCAATTCCAGTCTACCTCCTGAAATCGGTTTCCTGCAATTCTGCCCCGCTTTCAAGTCCTCTTGGCAGCCTTACTTCAGTATATTTTTGGACGATAGTTGTCATTTATAACTCTGCAGGTTTGTGAATTACAGTGCCCCTGAGCTCCTTTCTTCAACTCGTTTTCTTGTGAGCTGGCCGCAACACCGCAGGATGGCTTCAGGCCCTAATCTGGTTCCGGCACGGCACGCTGAGCCTTTGGTTATTTCCTCTTCCTGGTGGGAAATGAGAGTTAAATTTGCCCGTCCAGACACCTCCAGCTAGTCTCTCATTGGTTCTCGCTATTCCTGTTCATCTTCCGCAGAAATTGCAAACTGGGCCAAACAGGAGGTTAAAGGGACTGACTCTCCAAGTCGGGAGAGTGTTAGTAAAGCGTCTGGAATGTTGCACCCGAGTACCAGGGTACGAAAACTGAGACATATTTGAACACGTCTCCCGATCACATGGTTGATCATACTCTAGGTTCCACATGCATGTTTTAGCTGAAGGAAGAATACCTTAAACCTGGGTAGTTGAAACCCGTGGAATGGGTACCATGCAATATGACTTCAAAGGGTCTTCATTTGCTCACCGAACCTCTCCAATCCTATCACTGCTGCGTTTATGTCCCTGTACACATGATTGATTCTCTTTCGGAGACATAGCAATCTATAGGTTTTAAGATACTTAAGAGTCAGGTACATTCTTAGGCGTTTAATATGCGGTGTTGAGTCCATTTCGTTGAGCAA
This sequence comes from Globicephala melas, assembly GCF_963455315.2. Classification (NCBI taxonomy): domain Eukaryota; kingdom Metazoa; phylum Chordata; class Mammalia; order Artiodactyla; family Delphinidae; genus Globicephala; species Globicephala melas. The sequence continues at coordinate 119,260 of NW_027207661.1, read as the reverse complement.
GGAGTAGCTCTTGTCTATTCCATATTTGGCTTAAGGAACTTTATCTGTGCTCATTTCAATCTCTGGTTTTATGCAGCACCCCAACTCACCTTTACCCTTAAACAAGCATAAGTTGGTTTTCTAAATTTGAGACCCTGTTCTGTTCTGTAATTCAGTTCCTGTGTAGCCAAGTTTACATTCCGTGTATTACTGATATCTTATGATGTTTCTTTTTCTGTGTGACTTATTTCAGTTAGCATCATCGTACCTGAATCCACTCATTGTGCTGCTACGGGCCTGATGACATAGATTTCACTGCTGAGTGATACTGCATTGTACGTAAGTACCACAAGTTCTTTATCCATTTTTCACTTTCTGTGATATTGAACTTGTATGGTAAACCAGGTTCTTGTAAACAGAGGCGTCCCAAACATTGGGGTGGCTGTATCTTTTTGATTTTAATTTCCCTAAGCTATAGGACCATAAGTGGAAGTGCCCTAGGCTCTGTTGCTTTGTTTTTTAGACGTTTCAGGAAACACCATACACTTCTCCCGAGTGTCTGTTGGCAATTTACATCCCGCCCATCAGCATAACAAGGCTCCCAGTTCTCCATGGCCTGTCCTGCCTTTCTGGATTTTACACTTTTTTCAGATGGCCCTTTTGACCGGGGGGAAGTGAGACTTCATTGTAGTGCAGATTTCCTTTGCAAGCTTGCTTGGTTGGCCAAAAAGGGCGTATGCGTTTTTTCCTGAATATATTCAGGAAAAAACGCATACGCCCTTTTTGGCCAAGTGCATCATTGTGGACGTTCTGCCTCTTTTCCTATGCTTTCAATGCAATTCCAGTCTACCTCCTGAAATCGGTTTCCTGCAATTCTGCCCCGCTTTCAAGTCCTCTTGGCAGCCTTACTTCAGTATATTTTTGGACGATAGTTGTCATTTATAACTCTGCAGGTTTGTGAATTACAGTGCCCCTGAGCTCCTTTCTTCAACTCGCTTTCTTGTGAGCTGGCCGCAACACCGCAGGATGGCTTCAGGCCCTAATCTGGTTCCGGCACGGCACGCTGAGCCTTTGGTTATTTCCTCTTCCTGGTGGGAAATGAGAGTTAAATTTGCCCGTCCAGACACCTCCAGCTAGTCTCTCATTGGTTCTCGCTATTCCTGTTCATCTTCCGCAGAAATTGCAAACTGGGCCAAACAGGAGGTTAAAGGGACTGACTCTCCAAGTCGGGAGAGTGTTAGTAAAGCGTCTGGAATGTTGCACCCGAGTACCAGGGTACGAAAACTGAGACATATTTGAACACGTCTCCCGATCACATGGGTGATCATACTCTAGGTTCCACATGCATGTTTTAGCTGAAGGAAGAATACCTTAAACCTGGGTAGTTGAAACCCGTGGAATGGGTACCATGCAATATGACTTCAAAGGGTCTTCATTTGCTCACCGAACCTCTCCAATCCTATCACTGCTGCGTTTATGTCCCTGTACACATGCTTGATTCTCTTTCGGAGACATAGCAATCCATAGGTTTTAAGATACTTAAGAGTCAGGTACATTCTTAGGCGTTTAATATGCGGTGTTGAGTCCATTTCGTTGAGCAAGGAGTAGCTCTTGTCTATTCCATATTTGGCTTAAGGAACTTTATCTGTGCTCATTTCAATCTCTGGTTTTATGCAGCACCCCAACTCACCTTTACCCTTAAACAAGCATAAGTTGGTTTTCTAAATTTGAGACCCTGTTCTGTTCTGTAATTCAGTTCCTGTGTAGCCAAGTTTACATTCCGTGTATTACTGATATCTTATGATGTTTCTTTTTCTGTGTGACTTATTTCAGTTAGAATCATCGTACCTGAATCCACTCATTGTGCTGCTACGGGCCTGATGACATAGATTTCACTGCTGAGTGATACTGCATTGTACGTAAGTACCACAAGTTCTTTATCCATTTTTCACTTTCTGTGATATTGAACTTGTACGGTAAACGAGGTTCTTGTAAACAGAGGCGTCCCAAACATTGGGGTGGCTGTATCTTTTTGATTTTAATTTCCCTAAGCTATAGGACCATAAGTGGAAGTGCCCTAGGCTCTGTTGCTTTGTTTTTTAGACGTTTCAGGAAACACCATACACTTCTCCCGAGTGTCTGTTGGCAATTTACATCCCGCCCATCAGCATAACAAGGCTCCCAGTTCTCCATGGCCTGTCCTGCCTTTCTGGATTTTACACTTTTTTCAGATGGCCCTTTTGACCGGGGGGAAGTGAGACTTCATTGTAGTGCAGATTTCCTTTGCAAGCTTGCTTGGTTGGCCAAAAAGGCGTATGCGTTTTTTCCTGAATATATTCAGGAAAAAACGCATACGCCCTTTTTGGCCAAGTGCATCATTGTGGACGTTCTGCCTCTTTTCCTATGCTTTCAATGCAATTCCAGTCTACCTCCTGAAATCGGTTTCCTGCAATTCTGCCCCGCTTTCAAGTCCTCTTGGCAGCCTTACTTCAGTATATTTTTGGACGATAGTTGTCATTTATAACTCTGCAGGTTTGTGAATTACAGTGCCCCTGAGCTCCTTTCTTCAACTCGTTTTCTTGTGAGCTGGCCGCAACACCGCAGGATGGCTTCAGGCCCTAATCTGGTTCCGGCACGGCACGCTGAGCCTTTGGTTATTTCCTCTTCCTGGTGGGAAATGAGAGTTAAATTTGCCCGTCCAGACACCTCCAGCTAGTCTCTCATTGGTTCTCGCTATTCCTGTTCATCTTCCGCAGAAATTGCAAACTGGGCCAAACAGGAGGTTAAAGGGACTGACTCTCCAAGTCGGGAGAGTGTTAGTAAAGCGTCTGGAATGTTGCACCCGAGTACCAGGGTACGAAAACTGAGACATATTTGAACACGTCTCCCGATCACATGGTTGATCATACTCTAGGTTCCACATGCATGTTTTAGCTGAAGGAAGAATACCTTAAACCTGGGTAGTTGAAACCCGTGGAATGGGTACCATGCAATATGACTTCAAAGGGTCTTCATTTGCTCACCGAACCTCTCCAATCCTATCACTGCTGCGTTTATGTCCCTGTACACATGATTGATTCTCTTTCGGAGACATAGCAATCTATAGGTTTTAAGATACTTAAGAGTCAGGTACATTCTTAGGCGTTTAATATGCGGTGTTGAGTCCATTTCGTTGAGCAAGGAGTAGCTCTTGTCTATTCCATATTTGGCTTAAGGAACTTTATCTGTGCTCATTTCAATCTCTGGTTTTATGCAGCACCCCAACTCACCTTTACCCTTAAACAAGCATAAGTTGGTTTTCTAAATTTGAGACCCTGTTCTGTTCTGTAATTCAGTTCCTGTGTAGCCAAGTTTACATTCCGTGTATTACTGATATCTTATGATGTTTCTTTTTCTGTGTGACTTATTTCAGTTAGCATCATCGTACCTGAATCCACTCATTGTGCTGCTACGGGCCTGATGACATAGATTTCACTGCTGAGTGATACTGCATTGTACGTAAGTACCACAAGTTCTTTATCCATTTTTCACTTTCTGTGATATTGAACTTGTATGGTAAACCAGGTTCTTGTAAACAGAGGCGTCCCAAACATTGGGGTGGCTGTATCTTTTTGATTTTAATTTCCCTAAGCTATAGGACCATAAGTGGAAGTGCCCTAGGCTCTGTTGCTTTGTTTTTTAGACGTTTCAGGAAACACCATACACTTCTCCCGAGTGTCTGTTGGCAATTTACATCCCGCCCATCAGCATAACAAGGCTCCCAGTTCTCCATGGCCTGTCCTGCCTTTCTGGATTTTACACTTTTTTCAGATGGCCCTTTTGACCGGGGGGAAGTGAGACTTCATTGTAGTGCAGATTTCCTTTGCAAGCTTGCTTGGTTGGCCAAAAAGGGCGTATGCGTTTTTTCCTGAATATATTCAGGAAAAAACGCATACGCCCTTTTTGGCCAAGTGCATCATTGTGGACGTTCTGCCTCTTTTCCTATGCTTTCAATGCAATTCCAGTCTACCTCCTGAAATCGGTTTCCTGCAATTCTGCCCCGCTTTCAAGTCCTCTTGGCAGCCTTACTTCAGTATATTTTTGGACGATAGTTGTCATTTATAACTCTGCAGGTTTGTGAATTACAGTGCCCCTGAGCTCCTTTCTTCAACTCGCTTTCTTGTGAGCTGGCCGCAACACCGCAGGATGGCTTCAGGCCCTAATCTGGTTCCGGCACGGCACGCTGAGCCTTTGGTTATTTCCTCTTCCTGGTGGGAAATGAGAGTTAAATTTGCCCGTCCAGACACCTCCAGCTAGTCTCTCATTGGTTCTCGCTATTCCTGTTCATCTTCCGCAGAAATTGCAAACTGGGCCAAACAGGAGGTTAAAGGGACTGACTCTCCAAGTCGGGAGAGTGTTAGTAAAGCGTCTGGAATGTTGCACCCGAGTACCAGGGTACGAAAACTGAGACATATTTGAACACGTCTCCCGATCACATGGGTGATCATACTCTAGGTTCCACATGCATGTTTTAGCTGAAGGAAGAATACCTTAAACCTGGGTAGTTGAAACCCGTGGAATGGGTACCATGCAATATGACTTCAAAGGGTCTTCATTTGCTCACCGAACCTCTCCAATCCTATCACTGCTGCGTTTATGTCCCTGTACACATGCTTGATTCTCTTTCGGAGACATAGCAATCCATAGGTTTTAAGATACTTAAGAGTCAGGTACATTCTTAGGCGTTTAATATGCGGTGTTGAGTCCATTTCGTTGAGCAAGGAGTAGCTCTTGTCTATTCCATATTTGGCTTAAGGAACTTTATCTGTGCTCATTTCAATCTCTGGTTTTATGCAGCACCCCAACTCACCTTTACCCTTAAACAAGCATAAGTTGGTTTTCTAAATTTGAGACCCTGTTCTGTTCTGTAATTCAGTTCCTGTGTAGCCAAGTTTACATTCCGTGTATTACTGATATCTTATGATGTTTCTTTTTCTGTGTGACTTATTTCAGTTAGAATCATCGTACCTGAATCCACTCATTGTGCTGCTACGGGCCTGATGACATAGATTTCACTGCTGAGTGATACTGCATTGTACGTAAGTACCACAAGTTCTTTATCCATTTTTCACTTTCTGTGATATTGAACTTGTACGGTAAACCAGGTTCTTGTAAACAGAGGCGTCCCAAACATTGGGGTGGCTGTATCTTTTTGATTTTAATTTCCCTAAGCTATAGGACCATAAGTGGAAGTGCCCTAGGCTCTGTTGCTTTGTTTTTTAGACGTTTCAGGAAACACCATACACTTCTCCCGAGTGTCTGTTGGCAATTTACATCCCGCCCATCAGCATAACAAGGCTCCCAGTTCTCCATGGCCTGTCCTGCCTTTCTGGATTTTACACTTTTTTCAGATGGCCCTTTTGACCGGGGGGAAGTGAGACTTCATTGTAGTGCAGATTTCCTTTGCAAGCTTGCTTGGTTGGCCAAAAAGGGCGTATGCGTTTTTTCCTGAATATATTCAGGAAAAAACGCATACGCCCTTTTTGGCCAAGTGCATCATTGTGGACGTTCTGCCTCTTTTCCTATGCTTTCAATGCAATTCCAGTCTACCTCCTGAAATCGGTTTCCTGCAATTCTGCCCCGCTTTCAAGTCCTCTTGGCAGCCTTACTTCAGTATATTTTTGGACGATAGTTGTCATTTATAACTCTGCAGGTTTGTGAATTACAGTGCCCCTGAGCTCCTTTCTTCAACTCGCTTTCTTGTGAGCTGGCCGTAACACCGCAGGATGGCTTCAGGCCCTAATCTGGTTCCGGCACGGCACGCTGAGCCTTTGGTTATTTCCTCTTCCTGGTGGGAAATGAGAGTTAAATTTGCCCGTCCAGACACCTCCAGCTAGTCTCTCATTGGTTCTCGCTATTCCTGTTCATCTTCCGCAGAAATTGCAAACTGGGCCAAACAGGAGGTTAAAGGGACTGACTCTCCAAGTCGGGAGAGTGTTAGTAAAGCGTCTGGAATGTTGCACCCGAGTACCAGGGTACGAAAACTGAGACATATTTGAACACGTCTCCCGATCACATGGGTGATCATACTCTAGGTTCCACATGCATGTTTTAGCTGAAGGAAGAATACCTTAAACCTGGGTAGTTGAAACCCGTGGAATGGGTACCATGCAATATGACTTCAAAGGGTCTTCATTTGCTCACCGAACCTCTCCAATCCTATCACTGCTGCGTTTATGTCCCTGTACACATGCTTGATTCTCTTTCGGAGACATAGCAATCCATAGGTTTTAAGATACTTAAGAGTCAGGTACATTCTTAGGCGTTTAATATGCGGTGTTGAGTCCATTTCGTTGAGCAAGGAGTAGCTCTTGTCTATTCCATATTTGGCTTAAGGAACTTTATCTGTGCTCATTTCAATCTCTGGTTTTATGCAGCACCCCAACTCACCTTTACCCTTAAACAAGCATAAGTTGGTTTTCTAAATTTGAGACCCTGTTCTGTTCTGTAATTCAGTTCCTGTGTAGCCAAGTTTACATTCCGTGTATTACTGATATCTTATGATGTTTCTTTTTCTGTGTGACTTATTTCAGTTAGAATCATCGTACCTGAATCCACTCATTGTGCTGCTACGGGCCTGATGACATAGATTTCACTGCTGAGTGATACTGCATTGTACGTAAGTACCACAAGTTCTTTATCCATTTTTCACTTTCTGTGATATTGAACTTGTATGGTAAACGAGGTTCTTGTAAACAGAGGCGTCCCAAACATTGGGGTGGCTGTATCTTTTTGATTTTAATTTCCCTAAGCTATAGGACCATAAGTGGAAGTGCCCTAGGCTCTGTTGCTTTGTTTTTTAGACGTTTCAGGAAACACCATACACTTCTCCCGAGTGTCTGTTGGCAATTTACATCCCGCCCATCAGCATAACAAGGCTCCCAGTTCTCCATGGCCTGTCCTGCCTTTCTGGATTTTACACTTTTTTCAGATGGCCCTTTTGACCGGGGGGAAGTGAGACTTCATTGTAGTGCAGATTTCCTTTGCAAGCTTGCTTGGTTGGCCAAAAAGGCGTATGCGTTTTTTCCTGAATATATTCAGGAAAAAACGCATACGCCCTTTTTGGCCAAGTGCATCATTGTGGACGTTCTGCCTCTTTTCCTATGCTTTCAATGCAATTCCAGTCTACCTCCTGAAATCGGTTTCCTGCAATTCTGCCCCGCTTTCAAGTCCTCTTGGCAGCCTTACTTCAGTATATTTTTGGACGATAGTTGTCATTTATAACTCTGCAGGTTTGTGAATTACAGTGCCCCTGAGCTCCTTTCTTCAACTCGTTTTCTTGTGAGCTGGCCGCAACACCGCAGGATGGCTTCAGGCCCTAATCTGGTTCCGGCACGGCACGCTGAGCCTTTGGTTATTTCCTCTTCCTGGTGGGAAATGAGAGTTAAATTTGCCCGTCCAGACACCTCCAGCTAGTCTCTCATTGGTTCTCGCTATTCCTGTTCATCTTCCGCAGAAATTGCAAACTGGGCCAAACAGGAGGTTAAAGGGACTGACTCTCCAAGTCGGGAGAGTGTTAGTAAAGCGTCTGGAATGTTGCACCCGAGTACCAGGGTACGAAAACTGAGACATATTTGAACACGTCTCCCGATCACATGGTTGATCATACTCTAGGTTCCACATGCATGTTTTAGCTGAAGGAAGAATACCTTAAACCTGGGTAGTTGAAACCCGTGGAATGGGTACCATGCAATATGACTTCAAAGGGTCTTCATTTGCTCACCGAACCTCTCCAATCCTATCACTGCTGCGTTTATGTCCCTGTACACATGATTGATTCTCTTTCGGAGACATAGCAATCTATAGGTTTTAAGATACTTAAGAGTCAGGTACATTCTTAGGCGTTTAATATGCGGTGTTGAGTCCATTTCGTTGAGCAAGGAGTAGCTCTTGTCTATTCCATATTTGGCTTAAGGAACTTTATCTGTGCTCATTTCAATCTCTGGTTTTATGCAGCACCCCAACTCACCTTTACCCTTAAACAAGCATAAGTTGGTTTTCTAAATTTGAGACCCTGTTCTGTTCTGTAATTCAGTTCCTGTGTAGCCAAGTTTACATTCCGTGTATTACTGATATCTTATGATGTTTCTTTTTCTGTGTGACTTATTTCAGTTAGCATCATCGTACCTGAATCCACTCATTGTGCTGCTACGGGCCTGATGACATAGATTTCACTGCTGAGTGATACTGCATTGTACGTAAGTACCACAAGTTCTTTATCCATTTTTCACTTTCTGTGATATTGAACTTGTATGGTAAACCAGGTTCTTGTAAACAGAGGCGTCCCAAACATTGGGGTGGCTGTATCTTTTTGATTTTAATTTCCCTAAGCTATAGGACCATAAGTGGAAGTGCCCTAGGCTCTGTTGCTTTGTTTTTTAGATGTTTCAGGAAACACCATACACTTCTCCCGAGTGTCTGTTGGCAATTTACATCCCGCCCATCAGCATAACAAGGCTCCCAGTTCTCCATGGCCTGTCCTGCCTTTCTGGATTTTACACTTTTTTCAGATGGCCCTTTTGACCGGGGGGAAGTGAGACTTCATTGTAGTGCAGATTTCCTTTGCAAGCTTGCTTGGTTGGCCAAAAAGGGCGTATGCGTTTTTTCCTGAATATATTCAGGAAAAAACGCATACGCCCTTTTTGGCCAAGTGCATCATTGTGGACGTTCTGCCTCTTTTCCTATGCTTTCAATGCAATTCCAGTCTACCTCCTGAAATCGGTTTCCTGCAATTCTGCCCCGCTTTCAAGTCCTCTTGGCAGCCTTACTTCAGTATATTTTTGGACGATAGTTGTCATTTATAACTCTGCAGGTTTGTGAATTACAGTGCCCCTGAGCTCCTTTCTTCAACTCGCTTTCTTGTGAGCTGGCCGCAACACCGCAGGATGGCTTCAGGCCCTAATCTGGTTCCGGCACGGCACGCTGAGCCTTTGGTTATTTCCTCTTCCTGGTGGGAAATGAGAGTTAAATTTGCCCGTCCAGACACCTCCAGCTAGTCTCTCATTGGTTCTCGCTATTCCTGTTCATCTTCCGCAGAAATTGCAAACTGGGCCAAACAGGAGGTTAAAGGGACTGACTCTCCAAGTCGGGAGAGTGTTAGTAAAGCGTCTGGAATGTTGCACCCGAGTACCAGGGTACGAAAACTGAGACATATTTGAACACGTCTCCCGATCACATGGGTGATCATACTCTAGGTTCCACATGCATGTTTTAGCTGAAGGAAGAATACCTTAAACCTGGGTAGTTGAAACCCGTGGAATGGGTACCATGCAATATGACTTCAAAGGGTCTTCATTTGCTCACCGAACCTCTCCAATCCTATCACTGCTGCGTTTATGTCCCTGTACACATGCTTGATTCTCTTTCGGAGACATAGCAATCCATAGGTTTTAAGATACTTAAGAGTCAGGTACATTCTTAGGCGTTTAATATGCGGTGTTGAGTCCATTTCGTTGAGCAAGGAGTAGCTCTTGTCTATTCCATATTTGGCTTAAGGAACTTTATCTGTGCTCATTTCAATCTCTGGTTTTATGCAGCACCCCAACTCACCTTTACCCTTAAACAAGCATAAGTTGGTTTTCTAAATTTGAGACCCTGTTCTGTTCTGTAATTCAGTTCCTGTGTAGCCAAGTTTACATTCCGTGTATTACTGATATCTTATGATGTTTCTTTTTCTGTGTGACTTATTTCAGTTAGAATCATCGTACCTGAATCCACTCATTGTGCTGCTACGGGCCTGATGACATAGATTTCACTGCTGAGTGATACTGCATTGTACGTAAGTACCACAAGTTCTTTATCCATTTTTCACTTTCTGTGATATTGAACTTGTACGGTAAACCAGGTTCTTGTAAACAGAGGCGTCCCAAACATTGGGGTGGCTGTATCTTTTTGATTTTAATTTCCCTAAGCTATAGGACCATAAGTGGAAGTGCCCTAGGCTCTGTTGCTTTGTTTTTTAGACGTTTCAGGAAACACCATACACTTCTCCCGAGTGTCTGTTGGCAATTTACATCCCGCCCATCAGCATAACAAGGCTCCCAGTTCTCCATGGCCTGTCCTGCCTTTCTGGATTTTACACTTTTTTCAGATGGCCCTTTTGACCGGGGGGAAGTGAGACTTCATTGTAGTGCAGATTTCCTTTGCAAGCTTGCTTGGTTGGCCAAAAAGGGCGTATGCGTTTTTTCCTGAATATATTCAGGAAAAAACGCATACGCCCTTTTTGGCCAAGTGCATCATTGTGGACGTTCTGCCTCTTTTCCTATGCTTTCAATGCAATTCCAGTCTACCTCCTGAAATCGGTTTCCTGCAATTCTGCCCCGCTTTCAAGTCCTCTTGGCAGCCTTACTTCAGTATATTTTTGGACGATAGTTGTCATTTATAACTCTGCAGGTTTGTGAATTACAGTGCCCCTGAGCTCCTTTCTTCAACTCGCTTTCTTGTGAGCTGGCCGTAACACCGCAGGATGGCTTCAGGCCCTAATCTGGTTCCGGCACGGCACGCTGAGCCTTTGGTTATTTCCTCTTCCTGGTGGGAAATGAGAGTTAAATTTGCCCGTCCAGACACCTCCAGCTAGTCTCTCATTGGTTCTCGCTATTCCTGTTCATCTTCCGCAGAAATTGCAAACTGGGCCAAACAGGAGGTTAAAGGGACTGACTCTCCAAGTCGGGAGAGTGTTAGTAAAGCGTCTGGAATGTTGCACCCGAGTACCAGGGTACGAAAACTGAGACATATTTGAAAACGTCTCCCGATCACATGGTTGATCATACTCTAGGTTCCACATGCATGTTTTAGCTGAAGGAAGAATACCTTAAACCTGGAGAGTTGAGACCCGTGTAATGGGTACCATGCAATATGACTTCAAAGGGTCTTCATTTGCTCACCGAACCTCTCCAATCCTATCACTGCTGCGTTTATGTCCCTGTACACATGCTTGATTCTCTTTCGGAGACATAGCAATCCATAGGTTTTAAGATACTTAAGAGTCAGGTACATTCTTAGGCGTTTAATATGCGGTGTTGAGTCCATTTCGTTGAGCAAGGAGTAGCTCTTGTCTATTCCATATTTGGCTTAAGGAACTTTATCTGTGCTCATTTCAATCTCTGGTTTTATGCAGCACCCCAACTCACCTTTACCCTTAAACAAGCATAAGTTGGTTTTCTAAATTTGAGACCCTGTTCTGTTCTGTAATTCAGTTCCTGTGTAGCCAAGTTTACATTCCGTGTATTACTGATATCTTATGATGTTTCTTTTTCTGTGTGACTTATTTCAGTTAGAATCATCGTACCTGAATCCACTCATTGTGCTGCTACGGGCCTGATGACATAGATTTCACTGCTGAGTGATACTGCATTGTACGTAAGTACCACAAGTTCTTTATCCATTTTTCACTTTCTGTGATATTGAACTTGTACGGTAAACGAGGTTCTTGTAAACAGAGGCGTCCCAAACATTGGGGTGGCTGTATCTTTTTGATTTTAATTTCCCAAAGCTATAGGACCATAAGTGGAAGTGCCCTAGGCTCTGTTGCTTTGTTTTTTAGACGTTTCAGGAAACACCATACACTTCTCCCGAGTGTCTGTTGGCAATTTACATCCTGCCCATCAGCATAACAAGGCTCCCAGTTCTCCATGGCCTGTCCTGCCTTTCTGGATTTTACACTTTTTTCAGAATGCCCTTTTGACCGGGGGGAAGTGAGACTTCATTGTAGTGCAGATTTCCTTTGCAAGCTTGCTTGGTTGGCCAAAAAGGGCGTATGCGTTTTTTCCTGAATATATTCAGGAAAAAACGCATACGCCCTTTTTGGCCAAGTGCATCATTGTGGACGTTCTGCCTCTTTTCCTATGCTTTCAATGCAATTCCAGTCTACCTCCTGAAATCGGTTTCCTGCAATTCTGCCCCGCTTTCAAGTCCTCTTGGCAGCCTTACTTCAGTATATTTTTGGACGATAGTTGTCATTTATAACTCTGCAGGTTTGTGAATTACAGTGCCCCTGAGCTCCTTTCTTCAACTCGCTTTCTTGTGAGCTGGCCGCAACACCGCAGGATGGCTTCAGGCCCTAATCTGGTTCCGGCACGGCACGCTGAGCCTTTGGTTATTTCCTCTTCCTGGTGGGAAATGAGAGTTAAATTTGCCCGTCCAGACACCTCCAGCTAGTCTCTCATTGGTTCTCGCTATTCCTGTTCATCTTCCGCAGAAATTGCAAACTGGGCCAAACAGGAGGTTAAAGGGACTGACTCTCCAAGTCGGGAGAGTGTTAGTAAAGCGTCTGGAATGTTGCACCCGAGTACCAGGGTACGAAAACTGAGACATATTTGAACACGTCTCCCGATCACATGGTTGATCATACTCTAGGTTCCACATGCATGTTTTAGCTGAAGGAAGAATACCTTAAACCTGGGTAGTTGAAACCCGTGGAATGGGTACCATGCAATATGACTTCAAAGGGTCTTCATTTGCTCACCGAACCTCTCCAATCCTATCACTGCTGCGTTTATGTCCCTGTACACATGCTTGATTCTCTTTCGGAGACATAGCAATCCATAGGTTTTAAGATACTTAAGAGTCAGGTACATTCTTAGGCGTTTAATATGCGGTGTTGAGTCCATTTCGTTGAGCAAGGAGTAGCTCTTGTCTATTCCATATTTGGCTTAAGGAACTTTATCTGTGCTCATTTCAATCTCTGGTTTTATGCAGCACCCCAACTCACCTTTACCCTTAAACAAGCATAAGTTGGTTTTCTAAATTTGAGACCCTGTTCTGTTCTGTAATTCAGTTCCTGTGTAGCCAAGTTTACATTCCGTGTATTACTGATATCTTATGATGTTTCTTTTTCTGTGTGACTTATTTCAGTTAGAATCATCGTACCTGAATCCACTCATTGTGCTGCTACGGGCCTGATGACATAGATTTCACTGCTGAGTGATACTGCATTGTACGTAAGTACCACAAGTTCTTTATCCATTTTTCACTTTCTGTGATATTGAACTTGTACGGTAAACGAGGTTCTTCTAAACAGAGGCGTCCCAAACATTGGGGTGGCTGTATCTTTTTGATTTTAATTTCCCTAAGCTATAGGACCATAAGTGGAAGTGCCCTAGGCTCTGTTGCTTTGTTTTTTAGACGTTTCAGGAAACACCATACACTTCTCCCGAGTGTCTGTTGGCAATTTACATCCCGCCCATCAGCATAACAAGGCTCCCAGTTCTCCATGGCCTGTCCTGCCTTTCTGGATTTTACACTTTTTTCAGATGGCCCTTTTGACCGGGGGGAAGTGAGACTTCATTGTAGTGCAGATTTCCTTTGCAAGCTTGCTTGGTTGGCCAAAAAGGGCGTATGCGTTTTTTCCTGAATATATTCAGGAAAAAACGCATACGCCCTTTTTGGCCAAGTGCATCATTGTGGACGTTCTGCCTCTTTTCCTATGCTTTCAATGCAATTCCAGTCTACCTCCTGAAATCGGTTTCCTGCAATTCTGCCCCGCTTTCAAGTCCTCTTGGCAGCCTTACTTCAGTATATTTTTGGACGATAGTTGTCATTTATAACTCTGCAGGTTTGTGAATTACAGTGCCCCTGAGCTCCTTTCTTCAACTCGCTTTCTTGTGAGCTGGCCGCAACACCGCAGGATGGCTTCAGGCCCTAATCTGGTTCCGGCACGGCACGCTGAGCCTTTGGTTATTTCCTCTTCCTGGTGGGAAATGAGAGTTAAATTTGCCCGTCCAGACACCTCCAGCTAGTCTCTCATTGGTTCTCGCTATTGCTGTTCATCTTCCGCAGAAATTGCAAACTGGGCCAAACAGGAGGTTAAAGGGACTGACTCTCCAAGTCGGGAGAGTGTTAGTAAAGCGTCTGGAATGTTGCACCCGAGTACCAGGGTACGAAAACTGAGACATATTTGAACACGTCTCCCGATCACATGGTTGATCATACTCTAGGTTCCACATGCATGTTTTAGCTGAAGGAAGAATACCTTAAACCTGGGTAGTTGAAACCCGTGGAATGGGTACCATGCAATATGACTTCAAAGGGTCTTCATTTGCTCACCGAACCTCTCCAATCCTATCACTGCTGCGTTTATGTCCCTGTACACATGCTTGATTCTCTTTCGGAGACATAGCAATCCATAGGTTTTAAGATACTTAAGAGTCAGGTACATTCTTAGGCGTTTAATATGGGGTGTTGAGTCCATTTCGTTGAGCAAGGAGTAGCTCTTGTCTATTCCATATTTGGCTTAAGGAACTTTATCTGTGCTCATTTCAATCTCTGGTTTTATGCAGCACCCCAACTCACCTTTACCCTTAAACAAGCATAAGTTGGTTTTCTAAATTTGAGTCCCTGTTCTGTTCTGTAATTCAGTTCCTGTGTAGCCAAGTTTACATTCCGTGTATTACTGATATCTTATGATGTTTCTTTTTCTGTGTGACTTATTTCAGTTAGAATCATCGTACCTGAATCCACTCATTGTGCTGCTACGGGCCTGATGACATAGATTTCACTGCTGAGTGATACTGCATTGTACGTAAGTACCACAAGTTCTTTATCCATTTTTCACTTTCTGTGATATTGAACTTGTACGGTAAACGAGGTTCTTGTAAACAGAGGCGTCCCAAACATTGGGGTGGCTGTATCTTTTTGATTTTAATTTCCCTAAGCTATAGGACCATAAGTGGAAGTGCCCTAGGCTCTGTTGCTTTGTTTTTTAGACGTTTCAGGAAACACCATACACTTCTCCCGAGTGTCTGTTGGCAATTTACATCCCGCCCATCAGCATAACAAGGCTCCCAGTTCTCCATGGCCTGTCCTGCCTTTCTGGATTTTACACTTTTTTCAGATGGCCCTTTTGACCGGGGGGAAGTGAGACTTCATTGTAGTGCAGATTTCCTTTGCAAGCTTGCTTGGTTGGCCAAAAAGGGCGTATGCGTTTTTTCCTGAATATATTCAGGAAAAAACGCATACGCCCTTTTTGGCCAAGTGCATCATTGTGGACGTTCTGCCTCTTTTCCTATGCTTTCAATGCAATTCCAGTCTACCTCCTGAAATCGGTTTCCTGCAATTCTGCCCCGCTTTCAAGTCCTCTTGGCAGCCTTACTTCAGTATATTTTTGGACGATAGTTGTCATTTATAACTCTGCAGGTTTGTGAATTACAGTGCCCCTGAGCTCCTTTCTTCAACTCGCTTTCTTGTGAGCTGGCCGCAACACCGCAGGATGGCTTCAGGCCCTAATCTGGTTCCGGCACGGCACGCTGAGCCTTTGGTTATTTCCTCTTCCTGGTGGGAAATGAGAGTTAAATTTGCCCGTCCAGACACCTCCAGCTAGTCTCTCATTGGTTCTCGCTATTCCTGTTCATCTTCCGCAGAAATTGCAAACTGGGCCAAACAGGAGGTTAAAGGGACTGACTCTCCAAGTCGGGAGAGTGTTAGTAAAGCGTCTGGAATGTTGCACCCGAGTACCAGGGTACGAAAACTGAGACATATTTGAACACGTCTCCCGATCACATGGTTGATCATACTCTAGGTTCCACATGCATGTTTTAGCTGAAGGAAGAATACCTTAAACCTGGGTAGTTGAAACCCGTGGAATGGGTACCATGCAATATGACTTCAAAGGGTCTTCATTTGCTCACCGAACCTCTCCAATCCTATCACTGCTGCGTTTATGTCCCTGTACACATGCTTGATTCTCTTTCGGAGACATAGCAATCCATAGGTTTTAAGATACTTAAGAGTCAGGTACATTCTTAGGCGTTTAATATGCGGTGTTGAGTCCATTTCGTTGAGCAAGGAGTAGCTCTTGTCTATTCCATATTTGGCTTAAGGAACTTTATCTGTGCTCATTTCAATCTCTGGTTTTATGCAGCACCCCAACTCACCTTTACCCTTAAACAAGCATAAGTTGGTTTTCTAAATTTGAGTCCCTGTTCTGTTCTGTAATTCAGTTCCTGTGTAGCCAAGTTTACATTCCGTGTATTACTGATATCTTATGATGTTTCTTTTTCTGTGTGACTTATTTCAGTTAGAATCATCGTACCTGAATCCACTCATTGTGCTGCTACGGGCCTGATGACATAGATTTCACTGCTGAGTGATACTGCATTGTACGTAAGTACCACAAGTTCTTTATCCATTTTTCACTTTCTGTGATATTGAACTTGTACGGTAAACGAGGTTCTTGTAAACAGAGGCGTCCCAAACATTGGGGTGGCTGTATCTTTTTGATTTTAATTTCCCAAAGCTATAGGACCATAAGTGGAAGTGCCCTAGGCTCTGTTGCTTTGTTTTTTAGACGTTTCAGGAAACACCATACACTTCTCCCGAGTGTCTGTTGGCAATGTACATCCCGCCCATCAGCATAACAAGGCTCCCAGTTCTCCATGGCCTGTCCTGCCTTTCTGGATTTTACACTTTTTTCAGATGGCCCTTTTGACCGGGGGGAAGTGAGACTTCATTGTAGTGCAGATTTCCTTTGCAAGCTTGCTTGGTTGGCCAAAAAGGGCGTATGCGTTTTTTCCTGAATATATTCAGGAAAAAACGCATACGCCCTTTTTGGCCAAGTGCATCATTGTGGACGTTCTGCCTCTTTTCCTATGCTTTCAATGCAATTCCAGTCTACCTCCTGAAATCGGTTTCCTGCAATTCTGCCCCGCTTTCAAGTCCTCTTGGCAGCCTTACTTCAGTATATTTTTGGACGATAGTTGTCATTTATAACTCTGCAGGTTTGTGAATTACAGTGCCCCTGAGCTCCTTTCTTCAACTCGCTTTCTTGTGAGCTGGCCGCAACACCGCAGGATGGCTTCAGGCCCTAATCTGGTTCCGGCACGGCGCGCTGAGCCTTTGGTTATTTCCTCTTCCTGGTGGGAAATGAGAGTTAAATTTGCCCGTCCAGACACCTCCAGCTAGTCTCTCATTGGTTCTCGCTATTCCTGTTCATCTTCCGCAGAAATTGCAAACTGGGCCAAACAGGAGGTTAAAGGGACTGACTCTCCAAGTCGGGAGAGTGTTAGTAAAGCGTCTGGAATGTTGCACCCGAGTACCAGGGTACGAAAACTGAGACATATTTGAAAACGTCTCCCGATCACATGGTTGATCATACTCTAGGTTCCACATGCATGTTTTAGCTGAAGGAAGAATACCTTAAACCTGGAGAGTTGAGACCCGTGTAATGGGTACCATGCAATATGACTTCAAAGGGTCTTCATTTGCTCACCGAACCTCTCCAATCCTATCACTGCTGCGTTTATGTCCCTGTACACATGCTTGATTCTCTTTCGGAGACATAGCAATCCATAGGTTTTAAGATACTTAAGAGTCAGGTACATTCTTAGGCGTTTAATATGCGGTGTTGAGTCCATTTCGTTGAGCAAGGAGTAGCTCTTGTCTATTCCATATTTGGCTTAAGGAACTTTATCTGTGCTCATTTCAATCTCTGGTTTTATGCAGCACCCCAACTCACCTTTACCCTTAAACAAGCATAAGTTGGTTTTCTAAATTTGAGTCCCTGTTCTGTTCTGTAATTCAGTTCCTGTGTAGCCAAGTTTACATTCCGTGTATTACTGATATCTTATGATGTTTCTTTTTCTGTGTGACTTATTTCAGTTAGAATCATCGTACCTGAATCCACTCATTGTGCTGCTACGGGCCTGATGACATAGATTTCACTGCTGAGTGATACTGCATTGTACGTAAGTACCACAAGTTCTTTATCCATTTTTCACTTTCTGTGATATTGAACTTGTACGGTAAACGAGGTTCTTGTAAACAGAGGCGTCCCAAACATTGGGGTGGCTGTATCTTTTTGATTTTAATTTCCCAAAGCTATAGGACCATAAGTGGAAGTGCCCTAGGCTCTGTTGCTTTGTTTTTTAGACGTTTCAGGAAACACCATACACTTCTCCCGAGTGTCTGTTGGCAATGTACATCCCGCCCATCAGCATAACAAGGCTCCCAGTTCTCCATGGCCTGTCCTGCCTTTCTGGATTTTACACTTTTTTCAGATGGCCCTTTTGACCGGGGGGAAGTGAGACTTCATTGTAGTGCAGATTTCCTTTGCAAGCTTGCTTGGTTGGCCAAAAAGGGCGTATGCGTTTTTTCCTGAATATATTCAGGAAAAAACGCATACGCCCTTTTTGGCCAAGTGCATCATTGTGGACGTTCTGCCTCTTTTCCTATGCTTTCAATGCAATTCCAGTCTACCTCCTGAAATCGGTTTCCTGCAATTCTGCCCCGCTTTCAAGTCCTCTTGGCAGCCTTACTTCAGTATATTTTTGGACGATAGTTGTCATTTATAACTCTGCAGGTTTGTGAATTACAGTGCCCCTGAGCTCCTTTCTTCAACTCGCTTTCTTGTGAGCTGGCCGCAACACCGCAGGATGGCTTCAGGCCCTAATCTGGTTCCGGCACGGCGCGCTGAGCCTTTGGTTATTTCCTCTTCCTGGTGGGAAATGAGAGTTAAATTTGCCCGTCCAGACACCTCCAGCTAGTCTCTCATTGGTTCTCGCTATTCCTGTTCATCTTCCGCAGAAATTGCAAACTGGGCCAAACAGGAGGTTAAAGGGACTGACTCTCCAAGTCGGGAGAGTGTTAGTAAAGCGTCTGGAATGTTGCACCCGAGTACCAGGGTACGAAAACTGAGACATATTTGAACACGTCTCCCGATCACATGGTTGATCATACTCTAGGTTCCACATGCATGTTTTAGCTGAAGGAAGAATACCTTAAACCTGGGTAGTTGAAACCCGTGGAATGGGTACCATGCAATATGACTTCAAAGGGTCTTCATTTGCTCACCGAACCTCTCCAATCCTATCACTGCTGCGTTTATGTCCCTGTACACATGCTTGATTCTCTTTCGGAGACATAGCAATCCATAGGTTTTAAGATACTTAAGAGTCAGGTACATTCTTAGGCGTTTAATATGCGGTGTTGAGTCCATTTCGTTGAGCAAGGAGTAGCTCTTGTCTATTCCATATTTGGCTTAAGGAACTTTATCTGTGCTCATTTCAATCTCTGGTTTTATGCAGCACCCCAACTCACCTTTACCCTTAAACAAGCATAAGTTGGTTTTCTAAATTTGAGTCCCTGTTCTGTTCTGTAATTCAGTTCCTGTGTAGCCAAGTTTACATTCCGTGTATTACTGATATCTTATGATGTTTCTTTTTCTGTGTGACTTATTTCAGTTAGAATCATCGTACCTGAATCCACTCATTGTGCTGCTACGGGCCTGATGACATAGATTTCACTGCTGAGTGATACTGCATTGTACGTAAGTACCACAAGTTCTTTATCCATTTTTCACTTTCTGTGATATTGAACTTGTACGGTAAACGAGGTTCTTGTAAACAGAGGCGTCGCAAACATTGGGGTGGCTGTATCTTTTTGATTTTAATTTCCCAAAGCTATAGGACCATAAGTGGAAGTGCCCTAGGCTCTGTTGCTTTGTTTTTTAGACGTTTCAGGAAACACCATACACTTCTCCCGAGTGTCTGTTGGCAATGTACATCCCGCCCATCAGCATAACAAGGCTCCCAGTTCTCCATGGCCTGTCCTGCCTTTCTGGATTTTACACTTTTTTCAGATGGCCCTTTTGACCGGGGGGAAGTGAGACTTCATTGTAGTGCAGATTTCCTTTGCAAGCTTGCTTGGTTGGCCAAAAAGGGCGTATGCGTTTTTTCCTGAATATATTCAGGAAAAAACGCATACGCCCTTTTTGGCCAAGTGCATCATTGTGGACGTTCTGCCTCTTTTCCTATGCTTTCAATGCAATTCCAGTCTACCTCCTGAAATCGGTTTCCTGCAATTCTGCCCCGCTTTCAAGTCCTCTTGGCAGCCTTACTTCAGTATATTTTTGGACGATAGTTGTCATTTATAACTCTGCAGGTTTGTGAATTACAGTGCCCCTGAGCTCCTTTCTTCAACTCGCTTTCTTGTGAGCTGGCCGCAACACCGCAGGATGGCTTCAGGCCCTAATCTGGTTCCGGCACGGCGCGCTGAGCCTTTGGTTATTTCCTCTTCCTGGTGGGAAATGAGAGTTAAATTTGCCCGTCCAGACACCTCCAGCTAGTCTCTCATTGGTTCTCGCTATTCCTGTTCATCTTCCGCAGAAATTGCAAACTGGGCCAAACAGGAGGTTAAAGGGACTGACTCTCCAAGTCGGGAGAGTGTTAGTAAAGCGTCTGGAATGTTGCACCCGAGTACCAGGGTACGAAAACTGAGACATATTTGAAAACGTCTCCCGATCACATGGTTGATCATACTCTAGGTTCCACATGCATGTTTTAGCTGAAGGAAGAATACCTTAAACCTGGAGAGTTGAGACCCGTGTAATGGGTACCATGCAATATGACTTCAAAGGGTCTTCATTTGCTCACCGAACCTCTCCAATCCTATCACTGCTGCGTTTATGTCCCTGTACACATGCTTGATTCTCTTTCGGAGACATAGCAATCCATAGGTTTTAAGATACTTAAGAGTCAGGTACATTCTTAGGCGTTTAATATGCGGTGTTGAGTCCATTTCGTTGAGCAAGGAGTAGCTCTTGTCTATTCCATATTTGGCTTAAGGAACTTTATCTGTGCTCATTTCAATCTCTGGTTTTATGCAGCACCCCAACTCACCTTTACCCTTAAACAAGCATAAGTTGGTTTTCTAAATTTGAGTCCCTGTTCTGTTCTGTAATTCAGTTCCTGTGTAGCCAAGTTTACATTCCGTGTATTACTGATATCTTATGATGTTTCTTTTTCTGTGTGACTTATTTCAGTTAGAATCATCGTACCTGAATCCACTCATTGTGCTGCTACGGGCCTGATGACATAGATTTCACTGCTGAGTGATACTGCATTGTACGTAAGTACCACAAGTTCTTTATCCATTTTTCACTTTCTGTGATATTGAACTTGTACGGTAAACGAGGTTCTTGTAAACAGAGGCGTCCCAAACATTGGGGTGGCTGTATCTTTTTGATTTTAATTTCCCAAAGCTATAGGACCATAAGTGGAAGTGCCCTAGGCTCTGTTGCTTTGTTTTTTAGACGTTTCAGGAAACACCATACACTTCTCCCGAGTGTCTGTTGGCAATTTACATCCTGCCCATCAGCATAACAAGGCTCCCAGTTCTCCATGGCCTGTCCTGCCTTTCTGGATTTTACACTTTTTTCAGAATGCCCTTTTGACCGGGGGGAAGTGAGACTTCATTGTAGTGCAGATTTCCTTTGCAAGCTTGCTTGGTTGGCCAAAAAGGGCGTATGCGTTTTTTCCTGAATATATTCAGGAAAAAACGCATACGCCCTTTTTGGCCAAGTGCATCATTGTGGACGTTCTGCCTCTTTTCCTATGCTTTCAATGCAATTCCAGTCTACCTCCTGAAATCGGTTTCCTGCAATTCTGCCCCGCTTTCAAGTCCTCTTGGCAGCCTTACTTCAGTATATTTTTGGACGATAGTTGTCATTTATAACTCTGCAGGTTTGTGAATTACAGTGCCCCTGAGCTCCTTTCTTCAACTCGCTTTCTTGTGAGCTGGCCGCAACACCGCAGGATGGCTTCAGGCCCTAATCTGGTTCCGGCACGGCACGCTGAGCCTTTGGTTATTTCCTCTTCCTGGTGGGAAATGAGAGTTAAATTTGCCCGTCCAGACACCTCCAGCTAGTCTCTCATTGGTTCTCGCTATTCCTGTTCATCTTCCGCAGAAATTGCAAACTGGGCCAAACAGGAGGTTAAAGGGACTGACTCTCCAAGTCGGGAGAGTGTTAGTAAAGCGTCTGGAATGTTGCACCCGAGTACCAGGGTACGAAAACTGAGACATATTTGAACACGTCTCCCGATCACATGGTTGATCATACTCTAGGTTCCACATGCATGTTTTAGCTGAAGGAAGAATACCTTAAACCTGGGTAGTTGAAACCCGTGTAATGGGTACCATGCAATATGACTTCAAAGGGTCTTCATTTGCTCACCGAACCTCTCCAATCCTATCACTGCTGCGTTTATGTCCCTGTACACATGCTTGATTCTCTTTCGGAGACATAGCAATCCATAGGTTTTAAGATACTTAAGAGTCAGGTACATTCTTAGGCGTTTAATATGCGGTGTTGAGTCCATTTCGTTGAGCAAGGAGTAGCTCTTGTCTATTCCATATTTGGCTTAAGGAACTTTATCTGTGCTCATTTCAATCTCTGGTTTTATGCAGCACCCCAACTCACCTTTACCCTTAAACAAGCATAAGTTGGTTTTCTAAATTTGAGACCCTGTTCTGTTCTGTAATTCAGTTCCTGTGTAGCCAAGTTTACATTCCGTGTATTACTGATATCTTATGATGTTTCTTTTTCTGTGTGACTTATTTCAGTTAGAATCATCGTACCTGAATCCACTCATTGTGCTGCTACGGGCCTGATGACATAGATTTCACTGCTGAGTGATACTGCATTGTACGTAAGTACCACAAGTTCTTTATCCATTTTTCACTTTCTGTGATATTGAACTTGTACGGTAAACGAGGTTCTTGTAAACAGAGGCGTCCCAAACATTGGGGTGGCTGTATCTTTTTGATTTTAATTTCCCTAAGCTATAGGACCATAAGTGGAAGTGCCCTAGGCTCTGTTGCTTTGTTTTTTAGACGTTTCAGGAAACACCATACACTTCTCCCGAGTGTCTGTTGGCAATGTACATCCCGCCCATCAGCATAACAAGGCTCCCAGTTCTCCATGGCCTGTCCTGCCTTTCTGGATTTTACACTTTTTTCAGATGGCCCTTTTGACCGGGGGGAAGTGAGACTTCATTGTAGTGCAGATTTCCTTTGCAAGCTTGCTTGGTTGGCCAAAAAGGGCGTATGCGTTTTTTCCTGAATATATTCAGGAAAAAACGCATACGCCCTTTTTGGCCAAGTGCATCATTGTGGACGTTCTGCCTCTTTTCCTATGCTTTCAATGCAATTCCAGTCTACCTCCTGAAATCGGTTTCCTGCAATTCTGCCCCGCTTTCAAGTCCTCTTGGCAGCCTTACTTCAGTATATTTTTGGATGATAGTTGTCATTTATAACTCTGCAGGTTTGTGAATAACAGTGCCCCTGAGCTCCTTTCTTCAACTCGCTTTCTTGTGAGCTGGCCGCAACACCGCAGGATGGCTTCAGGCCCTAATCTGGTTCCGGCACGGCACGCTGAGCCTTTGGTTATTTCCTCTTCCTGGTGGGAAATGAGAGTTAAATTTGCCCGTCCAGACACCTCCAGCTAGTCTCTCATTGGTTCTCGCTATTCCTGTTCATCTTCCGCAGAAATTGCAAACTGGGCCAAACAGGAGGTTAAAGGGACTGACTCTCCAAGTCGGGAGAGTGTTAGTAAAGCGTCTGGAATGTTGCACCCGAGTACCAGGGTACGAAAACTGAGACATATTTGAACACGTCTCCCGATCACATGGTTGATCATACTCTAGGTTCCACATGCATGTTTTAGCTGAAGGAAGAATACCTTAAACCTGGGTAGTTGAAACCCGTGGAATGGGTACCATGCAATATGACTTCAAAGGGTCTTCATTTGCTCACCGAACCTCTCCAATCCTATCACTGCTGCGTTTATGTCCCTGTACACATGCTTGATTCTCTTTCGGAGACATACCAATCCATAGGTTTTAAGATACTTAAGAGTCAGGTACATTCTTAGGCGTTTAATATGCGGTGTTGAGTCCATTTCGTTGAGCAAGGAGTAGCTCTTGTCTATTCCATATTTGGCTTAAGGAACTTTATCTGTGCTCATTTCAATCTCTGCTTTTATGCAGCACCCCAACTCACCTTTACCCTTAAACAAGCATAAGTTGGTTTTCTAAATTTGAGACCCTGTTCTGTTCTGTAATTCAGTACCTGTGTAGCCAAGTTTACATTCCGTGTATTACTGATATCTTATGATGTTTCTTTTTCTGTGTGACTTATTTCAGTTAGAATCATCGTACCTGAATCCACTCATTGTGCTGCTACGGGCCTGATGACATAGATTTCACTGCTGAGTGATACTGCATTGTACGTAAGTACCACAAGTTCTTTATCCATTTTTCACTTTCTGTGATATTGAACTTGTACGGTAAACGAGGTTCTTGTAAACAGAGGCGTCCCAAACATTGGGGTGGCTGTATCTTTTTGATTTTAATTTCCCTAAGCTATAGGACCATAAGTGGCAGTGCCCTAGGCTCTGTTGCTTTGTTTTTTAGATGTTTCAGGAAACACCATACACTTCTCCCGAGTGTCTGTTGGCAATTTACATCCCGCCCATCAGCATAACAAGGCTCCCAGTTCTCCATGGCCTGTCCTGCCTTTCTGGATTTTACACTTTTTTCAGATGGCCCTTTTGACCGGGGGGAAGTGAGACTTCATTGTAGTGCAGATTTCCTTTGCAAGCTTGCTTGGTTGGCCAAAAAGGGCGTATGCGTTTTTTCCTGAATATATTCAGGAAAAAACGCATACGCCCTTTTTGGCCAAGTGCATCATTGTGGACGTTCTGCCTCTTTTCCTATGCTTTCAATGCAATTCCAGTCTACCTCCTGAAATCGGTTTCCTGCAATTCTGCCCCGCTTTCAAGTCCTCTTGGCAGCCTTACTTCAGTATATTTTTGGACGATAGTTGTCATTTATAACTCTGCAGGTTTGTGAATTACAGTGCCCCTGAGCTCCTTTCTTCAACTCGTTTTCTTGTGAGCTGGCCGCAACACCGCAGGATGGCTTCAGGCCCTAATCTGGTTCCGGCACGGCACGCTGAGCCTTTGGTTATTTCCTCTTCCTGGTGGGAAATGAGAGTTAAATTTGCCCGTCCAGACACCTCCAGCTAGTCTCTCATTGGTTCTCGCTATTCCTGTTCATCTTCCGCAGAAATTGCAAACTGGGCCAAACAGGAGGTTAAAGGGACTGACTCTCCAAGTCGGGAGAGTGTTAGTAAAGCGTCTGGAATGTTGCACCCGAGTACCAGGGTACGAAAACTGAGACATATTTGAACACGTCTCCCGATCACATGGTTGATCATACTCTAGGTTCCACATGCATGTTTTAGCTGAAGGAAGAATACCTTAAACCTGGGTAGTTGAAACCCGTGGAATGGGTACCATGCAATATGACTTCAAAGGGTCTTCATTTGCTCACCGAACCTCTCCAATCCTATCACTGCTGCGTTTATGTCCCTGTACACATGCTTGATTCTCTTTCGGAGACATAGCAATCCATAGGTTTTAAGATACTTAAGAGTCAGGTACATTCTTAGGCGTTTAATATGCGGTGTTGAGTCCATTTCGTTGAGCAAGGAGTAGCTCTTGTCTATTCCATATTTGGCTTAAGGAACTTTATCTGTGCTCATTTCAATCTCTGGTTTTATGCAGCACCCCAACTCACCTTTACCCTTAAACAAGCATAAGTTGGTTTTCTAAATTTGAGACCCTGTTCTGTTCTGTAATTCAGTTCCTGTGTAGCCAAGTTTACATTCCGTGTATTACTGATATCTTATGATGTTTCTTTTTCTGTGTGACTTATTTCAGTTAGAATCATCGTACCTGAATCCACTCATTGTGCTGCTACGGGCCTGATGACATAGATTTCACTGCTGAGTGATACTGCATTGTACGTAAGTACCACAAGTTCTTTATCCATTTTTCACTTTCTGTGATATTGAACTTGTACGGTAAACGAGGTTCTTGTAAACAGAGGCGTCCCAAACATTGGGGTGGCTGTATCTTTTTGATTTTAATTTCCCAAAGCTATAGGACCATAAGTGGAAGTGCCCTAGGCTCTGTTGCTTTGTTTTTTAGACGTTTCAGGAAACACCATACACTTCTCCCGAGTGTCTGTTGGCAATTTACATCCCGCCCATCAGCATAACAAGGCTCCCAGTTCTCCATGGCCTGTCCTGCCTTTCTGGATTTTACACTTTTTTCAGATGGCCCTTTTGACCGGGGGGAAGTGAGACTTCATTGTAGTGCAGATTTCCTTTGCAAGCTTGCTTGGTTGGCCAAAAAGGGCGTATGCGTTTTTTCCTGAATATATTCAGGAAAAAACGCATACGCCCTTTTTGGCCAAGTGCATCATTGTGGACGTTCTGCCTCTTTTCCTATGCTTTCGATGCAATTCCAGTCTACCTCCTGAAATCGGTTTCCTGCAATTCTGCCCCGCTTTCAAGTCCTCTTGGCAGCCTTACTTCAGTATATTTTTGGACGATAGTTGTCATTTATAACTCTGCAGGTTTGTGAATTACAGTGCCCCTGAGCTCCTTTCTTCAACTCGCTTTCTTGTGAGCTGGCCGCAACACCGCAGGATGGCTTCAGGCCCTAATCTGGTTCCGGCACGGCACGCTGAGCCTTTGGTTATTTCCTCTTCCTGGTGGGAAATGAGAGTTAAATTTGCCCGTCCAGACACCTCCAGGTAGTCTCTCATTGGTTCTCGCTATTCCTGTTCATCTTCCGCAGAAATTGCAAACTGGGCCAAACAGGAGGTTAAAGGGACTGACTCTCCAAGTCGGGAGAGTGTTAGTAAAGCGTCTGGAATGTTGCACCCGAGTACCAGGGTACGAAAACTGAGACATATTTGAACACGTCTCCCGATCACATGGTTGATCATACTCTAGGTTCCACATGCATGTTTTAGCTGAAGGAAGAATACCTTAAACCTGGGTAGTTGAAACCCGTGGAATGGGTACCATGCAATATGACTTCAAAGGGTCTTCATTTGCTCACCGAACCTCTCCAATCCTATCACTGCTGCGTTTATGTCCCTGTACACATGCTTGATTCTCTTTCGGAGACATAGCAATCCATAGGTTTTAAGATACTTAGGAGTCAGGTACATTCTTAGGCGTTTAATATGCGGTGTTGAGTCCATTTCGTTGAGCAAGGAGTAGCTCTTGTCTATTCCATATTTGGCTTAAGGAACTTTATCTGTGCTCATTTCAATCTCTGGTTTTATGCAGCACCCCAACTCACCTTTACCCTTAAACAAGCATAAGTTGGTTTTCTAAATTTGAGTCCCTGTTCTGTTCTGTAATTCAGTTCCTGTGTAGCCAAGTTTACATTCCGTGTATTACTGATATCTTATGATGTTTCTTTTTCTGTGTGACTTATTTCAGTTAGAATCATCGTACCTGAATCCACTCATTGTGCTGCTACGGGCCTGATGACATAGATTTCACTGCTGAGTGATACTGCATTGTACGTAAGTACCACAAGTTCTTTATCCATTTTTCACTTTCTGTGATATTGAACTTGTACGGTAAACGAGGTTCTTGTAAACAGAGGCGTCCCAAACATTGGGGTGGCTGTATCTTTTTGATTTTAATTTCCCAAAGCTATAGGACCATAAGTGGAAGTGCCCTAGGCTCTGTTGCTTTGTTTTTTAGACGTTTCAGGAAACACCATACACTTCTCCCGAGTGTCTGTTGGCAATTTACATCCCGCCCATCAGCATAACAAGGCTCCCAGTTCTCCATGGCCTGTCCTGCCTTTCTGGATTTTACACTTTTTTCAGATGGCCCTTTTGACCGGGGGGAAGTGAGACTTCATTGTAGTGCAGATTTCCTTTGCAAGCTTGCTTGGTTGGCCAAAAAGGGCGTATGCGTTTTTTCCTGAATATATTCAGGAAAAAACGCATACGCCCTTTTTGGCCAAGTGCATCATTGTGGACGTTCTGCCTCTTTTCCTATGCTTTCAATGCAATTCCAGTCTACCTCCTGAAATCGGTTTCCTGCAATTCTGCCCCGCTTTCAAGTCCTCTTGGCAGCCTTACTTCAGTATATTTTTGGACGATAGTTGTCATTTATAACTCTGCAGGTTTGTGAATTACAGTGCCCCTGAGCTCCTTTCTTCAACTCGCTTTCTTGTGAGCTGGCCGCAACACCGCAGGATGGCTTCAGGCCCTAATCTGGTTCCGGCACGGCACGCTGAGCCTTTGGTTATTTCCTCTTCCTGGTGGGAAATGAGAGTTAAATTTGCCCGTCCAGACACCTCCAGCTAGTCTCTCATTGGTTCTCGCTATTCCTGTTCATCTTCCGCAGAAATTGCAAACTGGGCCAAACAGGAGGTTAAAGGGACTGACTCTCCAAGTCGGGAGAGTGTTAGTAAAGCGTCTGGAATGTTGCACCCGAGTACCAGGGTACGAAAACTGAGACATATTTGAACACGTCTCCCGATCACATGGTTGATCATACTCTAGGTTCCACATGCATGTTTTAGCTGAAGGAAGAATACCTTAAACCTGGGTAGTTGAAACCCGTGGAATGGGTACCATGCAATATGACTTCAAAGGGTCTTCATTTGCTCACCGAACCTCTCCAATCCTATCACTGCTGCGTTTATGTCCCTGTACACATGCTTGATTCTCTTTCGGAGACATAGCAATCCATAGGTTTTAAGATACTTAAGAGTCAGGTACATTCTTAGGCGTTTAATATGCGGTGTTGAGTCCATTTCGTTGAGCAAGGAGTAGCTCTTGTCTATTCCATATTTGGCTTAAGGAACTTTATCTGTGCTCATTTCAATCTCTGGTTTTATGCAGCACCCCAACTCACCTTTACCCTTAAACAAGCATAAGTTGGTTTTCTAAATTTGAGTCCCTGTTCTGTTCTGTAATTCAGTTCCTGTGTAGCCAAGTTTACATTCCGTGTATTACTGATATCTTATGATGTTTCTTTTTCTGTGTGACTTATTTCAGTTAGAATCATCGTACCTGAATCCACTCATTGTGCTGCTACGGGCCTGATGACATAGATTTCACTGCTGAGTGATACTGCATTGTACGTAAGTACCACAAGTTCTTTATCCATTTTTCACTTTCTGTGATATTGAACTTGTACGGTAAACGAGGTTCTTGTAAACAGAGGCGTCCCAAACATTGGGGTGGCTGTATCTTTTTGATTTTAATTTCCCAAAGCTATAGGACCATAAGTGGAAGTGCCCTAGGCTCTGTTGCTTTGTTTTTTAGACGTTTCAGGAAACACCATACACTTCTCCCGAGTGTCTGTTGGCAATTTACATCCCGCCCATCAGCATAACAAGGCTCCCAGTTCTCCATGGCCTGTCCTGCCTTTCTGGATTTTACACTTTTTTCAGAATGCCCTTTTGACCGGGGGGAAGTGAGACTTCATTGTAGTGCAGATTTCCTTTGCAAGCTTGCTTGGTTGGCCAAAAAGGGCGTATGCGTTTTTTCCTGAATATATTCAGGAAAAAACGCATACGCCCTTTTTGGCCAAGTGCATCATTGTGGACGTTCTGCCTCTTTTCCTATGCTTTCAATGCAATTCCAGTCTACCTCCTGAAATCGGTTTCCTGCAATTCTGCCCCGCTTTCAAGTCCTCTTGGCAGCCTTACTTCAGTATATTTTTGGACGATAGTTGTCATTTATAACTCTGCAGGTTTGTGAATTACAGTGCCCCTGAGCTCCTTTCTTCAACTCGCTTTCTTGTGAGCTGGCCGCAACACCGCAGGATGGCTTCAGGCCCTAATCTGGTTCCGGCACGGCACGCTGAGCCTTTGGTTATTTCCTCTTCCTGGTGGGAAATGAGAGTTAAATTTGCCCGTCCAGACACCTCCAGCTAGTCTCTCATTGGTTCTCGCTATTCCTGTTCATCTTCCGCAGAAATTGCAAACTGGGCCAAACAGGAGGTTAAAGGGACTGACTCTCCAAGTCGGGAGAGTGTTAGTAAAGCGTCTGGAATGTTGCACCCGAGTACCAGGGTACGAAAACTGAGACATATTTGAACACGTCTCCCGATCACATGGTTGATCATACTCTAGGTTCCACATGCATGTTTTAGCTGAAGGAAGAATACCTTAAACCTGGGTAGTTGAAACCCGTGTAATGGGTACCATGCAATATGACTTCAAAGGGTCTTCATTTGCTCACCGAACCTCTCCAATCCTATCACTGCTGCGTTTATGTCCCTGTACACATGCTTGATTCTCTTTCGGAGACATAGCAATCCATAGGTTTTAAGATACTTAAGAGTCAGGTACATTCTTAGGCGTTTAATATGCGGTGTTGAGTCCATTTCGTTGAGCAAGGAGTAGCTCTTGTCTATTCCATATTTGGCTTAAGGAACTTTATCTGTGCTCATTTCAATCTCTGGTTTTATGCAGCACCCCAACTCACCTTTACCCTTAAACAAGCATAAGTTGGTTTTCTAAATTTGAGACCCTGTTCTGTTCTGTAATTCAGTTCCTGTGTAGCCAAGTTTACATTCCGTGTATTACTGATATCTTATGATGTTTCTTTTTCTGTGTGACTTATTTCAGTTAGAATCATCGTACCTGAATCCACTCATTGTGCTGCTACGGGCCTGATGACATAGATTTCACTGCTGAGTGATACTGCATTGTACGTAAGTACCACAAGTTCTTTATCCATTTTTCACTTTCTGTGATATTGAACTTGTACGGTAAACGAGGTTCTTGTAAACAGAGGCGTCCCAAACATTGGGGTGGCTGTATCTTTTTGATTTTAATTTCCCTAAGCTATAGGACCATAAGTGGAAGTGCCCTAGGCTCTGTTGCTTTGTTTTTTAGACGTTTCAGGAAACACCATACACTTCTCCCGAGTGTCTGTTGGCAATGTACATCCCGCCCATCAGCATAACAAGGCTCCCAGTTCTCCATGGCCTGTCCTGCCTTTCTGGATTTTACACTTTTTTCAGATGGCCCTTTTGACCGGGGGGAAGTGAGACTTCATTGTAGTGCAGATTTCCTTTGCAAGCTTGCTTGGTTGGCCAAAAAGGGCGTATGCGTTTTTTCCTGAATATATTCAGGAAAAAACGCATACGCCCTTTTTGGCCAAGTGCATCATTGTGGACGTTCTGCCTCTTTTCCTATGCTTTCAATGCAATTCCAGTCTACCTCCTGAAATCGGTTTCCTGCAATTCTGCCCCGCTTTCAAGTCCTCTTGGCAGCCTTACTTCAGTATATTTTTGGATGATAGTTGTCATTTATAACTCTGCAGGTTTGTGAATAACAGTGCCCCTGAGCTCCTTTCTTCAACTCGCTTTCTTGTGAGCTGGCCGCAACACCGCAGGATGGCTTCAGGCCCTAATCTGGTTCCGGCACGGCACGCTGAGCCTTTGGTTATTTCCTCTTCCTGGTGGGAAATGAGAGTTAAATTTGCCCGTCCAGACACCTCCAGCTAGTCTCTCATTGGTTCTCGCTATTCCTGTTCATCTTCCGCAGAAATTGCAAACTGGGCCAAACAGGAGGTTAAAGGGACTGACTCTCCAAGTCGGGAGAGTGTTAGTAAAGCGTCTGGAATGTTGCACCCGAGTACCAGGGTACGAAAACTGAGACATATTTGAACACGTCTCCCGATCACATGGTTGATCATACTCTAGGTTCCACATGCATGTTTTAGCTGAAGGAAGAATACCTTAAACCTGGGTAGTTGAAACCCGTGGAATGGGTACCATGCAATATGACTTCAAAGGGTCTTCATTTGCTCACCGAACCTCTCCAATCCTATCACTGCTGCGTTTATGTCCCTGTACACATGCTTGATTCTCTTTCGGAGACATACCAATCCATAGGTTTTAAGATACTTAAGAGTCAGGTACATTCTTAGGCGTTTAATATGCGGTGTTGAGTCCATTTCGTTGAGCAAGGAGTAGCTCTTGTCTATTCCATATTTGGCTTAAGGAACTTTATCTGTGCTCATTTCAATCTCTGCTTTTATGCAGCACCCCAACTCACCTTTACCCTTAAACAAGCATAAGTTGGTTTTCTAAATTTGAGACCCTGTTCTGTTCTGTAATTCAGTACCTGTGTAGCCAAGTTTACATTCCGTGTATTACTGATATCTTATGATGTTTCTTTTTCTGTGTGACTTATTTCAGTTAGAATCATCGTACCTGAATCCACTCATTGTGCTGCTACGGGCCTGATGACATAGATTTCACTGCTGAGTGATACTGCATTGTACGTAAGTACCACAAGTTCTTTATCCATTTTTCACTTTCTGTGATATTGAACTTGTACGGTAAACGAGGTTCTTGTAAACAGAGGCGTCCCAAACATTGGGGTGGCTGTATCTTTTTGATTTTAATTTCCCTAAGCTATAGGACCATAAGTGGCAGTGCCCTAGGCTCTGTTGCTTTGTTTTTTAGATGTTTCAGGAAACACCATACACTTCTCCCGAGTGTCTGTTGGCAATTTACATCCCGCCCATCAGCATAACAAGGCTCCCAGTTCTCCATGGCCTGTCCTGCCTTTCTGGATTTTACACTTTTTTCAGATGGCCCTTTTGACCGGGGGGAAGTGAGACTTCATTGTAGTGCAGATTTCCTTTGCAAGCTTGCTTGGTTGGCCAAAAAGGGCGTATGCGTTTTTTCCTGAATATATTCAGGAAAAAACGCATACGCCCTTTTTGGCCAAGTGCATCATTGTGGACGTTCTGCCTCTTTTCCTATGCTTTCAATGCAATTCCAGTCTACCTCCTGAAATCGGTTTCCTGCAATTCTGCCCCGCTTTCAAGTCCTCTTGGCAGCCTTACTTCAGTATATTTTTGGACGATAGTTGTCATTTATAACTCTGCAGGTTTGTGAATTACAGTGCCCCTGAGCTCCTTTCTTCAACTCGTTTTCTTGTGAGCTGGCCGCAACACCGCAGGATGGCTTCAGGCCCTAATCTGGTTCCGGCACGGCACGCTGAGCCTTTGGTTATTTCCTCTTCCTGGTGGGAAATGAGAGTTAAATTTGCCCGTCCAGACACCTCCAGCTAGTCTCTCATTGGTTCTCGCTATTCCTGTTCATCTTCCGCAGAAATTGCAAACTGGGCCAAACAGGAGGTTAAAGGGACTGACTCTCCAAGTCGGGAGAGTGTTAGTAAAGCGTCTGGAATGTTGCACCCGAGTACCAGGGTACGAAAACTGAGACATATTTGAACACGTCTCCCGATCACATGGTTGATCATACTCTAGGTTCCACATGCATGTTTTAGCTGAAGGAAGAATACCTTAAACCTGGGTAGTTGAAACCCGTGGAATGGGTACCATGCAATATGACTTCAAAGGGTCTTCATTTGCTCACCGAACCTCTCCAATCCTATCACTGCTGCGTTTATGTCCCTGTACACATGCTTGATTCTCTTTCGGAGACATAGCAATCCATAGGTTTTAAGATACTTAAGAGTCAGGTACATTCTTAGGCGTTTAATATGCGGTGTTGAGTCCATTTCGTTGAGCAAGGAGTAGCTCTTGTCTATTCCATATTTGGCTTAAGGAACTTTATCTGTGCTCATTTCAATCTCTGGTTTTATGCAGCACCCCAACTCACCTTTACCCTTAAACAAGCATAAGTTGGTTTTCTAAATTTGAGACCCTGTTCTGTTCTGTAATTCAGTTCCTGTGTAGCCAAGTTTACATTCCGTGTATTACTGATATCTTATGATGTTTCTTTTTCTGTGTGACTTATTTCAGTTAGAATCATCGTACCTGAATCCACTCATTGTGCTGCTACGGGCCTGATGACATAGATTTCACTGCTGAGTGATACTGCATTGTACGTAAGTACCACAAGTTCTTTATCCATTTTTCACTTTCTGTGATATTGAACTTGTACGGTAAACGAGGTTCTTGTAAACAGAGGCGTCCCAAACATTGGGGTGGCTGTATCTTTTTGATTTTAATTTCCCAAAGCTATAGGACCATAAGTGGAAGTGCCCTAGGCTCTGTTGCTTTGTTTTTTAGACGTTTCAGGAAACAC
The DNA here is from genome assembly GCF_963455315.2 of Globicephala melas. NCBI lineage: Eukaryota > Metazoa > Chordata > Mammalia > Artiodactyla > Delphinidae > Globicephala > Globicephala melas. The sequence continues at coordinate 85,564 of NW_027207661.1, read as the reverse complement.
CATACACTTCTCCCGAGTGTCTGTTGGCAATTTACATCCCGCCCATCAGCATAACAAGGCTCCCAGTTCTCCATGGCCTGTCCTGCCTTTCTGGATTTTACACTTTTTTCAGATGGCCCTTTTGACCGGGGGGAAGTGAGACTTCATTGTAGTGCAGATTTCCTTTGCAAGCTTGCTTGGTTGGCCAAAAAGGGCGTATGCGTTTTTTCCTGAATATATTCAGGAAAAAACGCATACGCCCTTTTTGGCCAAGTGCATCATTGTGGACGTTCTGCCTCTTTTCCTATGCTTTCGATGCAATTCCAGTCTACCTCCTGAAATCGGTTTCCTGCAATTCTGCCCCGCTTTCAAGTCCTCTTGGCAGCCTTACTTCAGTATATTTTTGGACGATAGTTGTCATTTATAACTCTGCAGGTTTGTGAATTACAGTGCCCCTGAGCTCCTTTCTTCAACTCGCTTTCTTGTGAGCTGGCCGCAACACCGCAGGATGGCTTCAGGCCCTAATCTGGTTCCGGCACGGCACGCTGAGCCTTTGGTTATTTCCTCTTCCTGGTGGGAAATGAGAGTTAAATTTGCCCGTCCAGACACCTCCAGGTAGTCTCTCATTGGTTCTCGCTATTCCTGTTCATCTTCCGCAGAAATTGCAAACTGGGCCAAACAGGAGGTTAAAGGGACTGACTCTCCAAGTCGGGAGAGTGTTAGTAAAGCGTCTGGAATGTTGCACCCGAGTACCAGGGTACGAAAACTGAGACATATTTGAACACGTCTCCCGATCACATGGTTGATCATACTCTAGGTTCCACATGCATGTTTTAGCTGAAGGAAGAATACCTTAAACCTGGGTAGTTGAAACCCGTGGAATGGGTACCATGCAATATGACTTCAAAGGGTCTTCATTTGCTCACCGAACCTCTCCAATCCTATCACTGCTGCGTTTATGTCCCTGTACACATGCTTGATTCTCTTTCGGAGACATAGCAATCCATAGGTTTTAAGATACTTAGGAGTCAGGTACATTCTTAGGCGTTTAATATGCGGTGTTGAGTCCATTTCGTTGAGCAAGGAGTAGCTCTTGTCTATTCCATATTTGGCTTAAGGAACTTTATCTGTGCTCATTTCAATCTCTGGTTTTATGCAGCACCCCAACTCACCTTTACCCTTAAACAAGCATAAGTTGGTTTTCTAAATTTGAGTCCCTGTTCTGTTCTGTAATTCAGTTCCTGTGTAGCCAAGTTTACATTCCGTGTATTACTGATATCTTATGATGTTTCTTTTTCTGTGTGACTTATTTCAGTTAGAATCATCGTACCTGAATCCACTCATTGTGCTGCTACGGGCCTGATGACATAGATTTCACTGCTGAGTGATACTGCATTGTACGTAAGTACCACAAGTTCTTTATCCATTTTTCACTTTCTGTGATATTGAACTTGTACGGTAAACGAGGTTCTTGTAAACAGAGGCGTCCCAAACATTGGGGTGGCTGTATCTTTTTGATTTTAATTTCCCAAAGCTATAGGACCATAAGTGGAAGTGCCCTAGGCTCTGTTGCTTTGTTTTTTAGACGTTTCAGGAAACACCATACACTTCTCCCGAGTGTCTGTTGGCAATTTACATCCCGCCCATCAGCATAACAAGGCTCCCAGTTCTCCATGGCCTGTCCTGCCTTTCTGGATTTTACACTTTTTTCAGATGGCCCTTTTGACCGGGGGGAAGTGAGACTTCATTGTAGTGCAGATTTCCTTTGCAAGCTTGCTTGGTTGGCCAAAAAGGGCGTATGCGTTTTTTCCTGAATATATTCAGGAAAAAACGCATACGCCCTTTTTGGCCAAGTGCATCATTGTGGACGTTCTGCCTCTTTTCCTATGCTTTCAATGCAATTCCAGTCTACCTCCTGAAATCGGTTTCCTGCAATTCTGCCCCGCTTTCAAGTCCTCTTGGCAGCCTTACTTCAGTATATTTTTGGACGATAGTTGTCATTTATAACTCTGCAGGTTTGTGAATTACAGTGCCCCTGAGCTCCTTTCTTCAACTCGCTTTCTTGTGAGCTGGCCGCAACACCGCAGGATGGCTTCAGGCCCTAATCTGGTTCCGGCACGGCACGCTGAGCCTTTGGTTATTTCCTCTTCCTGGTGGGAAATGAGAGTTAAATTTGCCCGTCCAGACACCTCCAGCTAGTCTCTCATTGGTTCTCGCTATTCCTGTTCATCTTCCGCAGAAATTGCAAACTGGGCCAAACAGGAGGTTAAAGGGACTGACTCTCCAAGTCGGGAGAGTGTTAGTAAAGCGTCTGGAATGTTGCACCCGAGTACCAGGGTACGAAAACTGAGACATATTTGAACACGTCTCCCGATCACATGGTTGATCATACTCTAGGTTCCACATGCATGTTTTAGCTGAAGGAAGAATACCTTAAACCTGGGTAGTTGAAACCCGTGGAATGGGTACCATGCAATATGACTTCAAAGGGTCTTCATTTGCTCACCGAACCTCTCCAATCCTATCACTGCTGCGTTTATGTCCCTGTACACATGCTTGATTCTCTTTCGGAGACATAGCAATCCATAGGTTTTAAGATACTTAAGAGTCAGGTACATTCTTAGGCGTTTAATATGCGGTGTTGAGTCCATTTCGTTGAGCAAGGAGTAGCTCTTGTCTATTCCATATTTGGCTTAAGGAACTTTATCTGTGCTCATTTCAATCTCTGGTTTTATGCAGCACCCCAACTCACCTTTACCCTTAAACAAGCATAAGTTGGTTTTCTAAATTTGAGTCCCTGTTCTGTTCTGTAATTCAGTTCCTGTGTAGCCAAGTTTACATTCCGTGTATTACTGATATCTTATGATGTTTCTTTTTCTGTGTGACTTATTTCAGTTAGAATCATCGTACCTGAATCCACTCATTGTGCTGCTACGGGCCTGATGACATAGATTTCACTGCTGAGTGATACTGCATTGTACGTAAGTACCACAAGTTCTTTATCCATTTTTCACTTTCTGTGATATTGAACTTGTACGGTAAACGAGGTTCTTGTAAACAGAGGCGTCCCAAACATTGGGGTGGCTGTATCTTTTTGATTTTAATTTCCCAAAGCTATAGGACCATAAGTGGAAGTGCCCTAGGCTCTGTTGCTTTGTTTTTTAGACGTTTCAGGAAACACCATACACTTCTCCCGAGTGTCTGTTGGCAATTTACATCCCGCCCATCAGCATAACAAGGCTCCCAGTTCTCCATGGCCTGTCCTGCCTTTCTGGATTTTACACTTTTTTCAGATGGCCCTTTTGACCGGGGGGAAGTGAGACTTCATTGTAGTGCAGATTTCCTTTGCAAGCTTGCTTGGTTGGCCAAAAAGGGCGTATGCGTTTTTTCCTGAATATATTCAGGAAAAAACGCATACGCCCTTTTTGGCCAAGTGCATCATTGTGGACGTTCTGCCTCTTTTCCTATGCTTTCAATGCAATTCCAGTCTACCTCCTGAAATCGGTTTCCTGCAATTCTGCCCCGCTTTCAAGTCCTCTTGGCAGCCTTACTTCAGTATATTTTTGGACGATAGTTGTCATTTATAACTCTGCAGGTTTGTGAATTACAGTGCCCCTGAGCTCCTTTCTTCAACTCGCTTTCTTGTGAGCTGGCCGCAACACCGCAGGATGGCTTCAGGCCCTAATCTGGTTCCGGCACGGCACGCTGAGCCTTTGGTTATTTCCTCTTCCTGGTGGGAAATGAGAGTTAAATTTGCCCGTCCAGACACCTCCAGCTAGTCTCTCATTGGTTCTCGCTATTCCTGTTCATCTTCCGCAGAAATTGCAAACTGGGCCAAACAGGAGGTTAAAGGGACTGACTCTCCAAGTCGGGAGAGTGTTAGTAAAGCGTCTGGAATGTTGCACCCGAGTACCAGGGTACGAAAACTGAGACATATTTGAACACGTCTCCCGATCACATGGTTGATCATACTCTAGGTTCCACATGCATGTTTTAGCTGAAGGAAGAATACCTTAAACCTGGGTAGTTGAAACCCGTGGAATGGGTACCATGCAATATGACTTCAAAGGGTCTTCATTTGCTCACCGAACCTCTCCAATCCTATCACTGCTGCGTTTATGTCCCTGTACACATGCTTGATTCTCTTTCGGAGACATAGCAATCCATAGGTTTTAAGATACTTAAGAGTCAGGTACATTCTTAGGCGTTTAATATGCGGTGTTGAGTCCATTTCGTTGAGCAAGGAGTAGCTCTTGTCTATTCCATATTTGGCTTAAGGAACTTTATCTGTGCTCATTTCAATCTCTGCTTTTATGCAGCACCCCAACTCACCTTTACCCTTAAACAAGCATAAGTTGGTTTTCTAAATTTGAGACCCTGTTCTGTTCTGTAATTCAGTTCCTGTGTAGCCAAGTTTACATTCCGTATATTACTGATATCTTATGATGTTTCTTTTTCTGTGTGACTTATTTCAGTTAGAATCATCGTACCTGAATCCAGTCATTGTGCTGCTACGGGCCTGATGACATAGATTTCACTGCTGAGTGATACTGCATTGTACGTAAGTACCACAAGTTCTTTATCCATTTTTCACTTTCTGTGATATTGAACTTGTACGGTAAACGAGGTTCTTGTAAACAGAGGCGTCCCAAACATTGGGGTGGCTGTATCTTTTTGATTTTAATTTCCCTAAGCTATAGGACCATAAGTGGAAGTGCCCTAGGCTCTGTTGCTTTGTTTTTTAGACGTTTCAGGAAACACCATACACTTCTCCCGAGTGTCTGTTGGCAATGTACATCCGGCCCATCAGTATAACAAGGCTCCCAGTTCTCCATGGCCTGTCCTGCCTTTCTGGATTTTACACTTTTTTCAGATGGCCCTTTTGACCGGGGGGAAGTGAGACTTCATGGTAGTGCAGATTTCCTTTGCAAGCTTGCTTGGTTGGCCAAAAAGGGCGTATGCGTTTTTTCCTGAATATATTCAGGAAAAAACGCATACGCCCTTTTTGGCCAAGTGCATCATTGTGGACGTTCTGCCTCTTTTCCTATGCTTTCGATGCAATTCCAGTCTACCTCCTGAAATCGGTTTCCTGCAATTCTGCCCCGCTTTCAAGTCCTCTTGGCAGCCTTACTTCAGTATATTTTTGGACGATAGTTGTCATTTATAACTCTGCAGGTTTGTGAATTACAGTGCCCCTGAGCTCCTTTCTTCAACTCGTTTTCTTGTGAGCTGGCCGCAACACCGCAGGATGGCTTCAGGCCCTAATCTGGTTCCGGCACGGCACGCTGAGCCTTTGGTTATTTCCTCTTCCTGGTGGGAAATGAGAGTTAAATTTGCCCGTCCAGACACCTCCAGCTAGTCTCTCATTGGTTCTCGCTATTCCTGTTCATCTTCCGCAGAAATTGCAAACTGGGCCAAACAGGAGGTTAAAGGGACTGACTCTCCAAGTCGGGAGAGTGTTAGTAAAGCGTCTGGAATGTTGCACCCGAGTACCAGGGTACGAAAACTGAGACATATTTGAACACGTCTCCCGATCACATGGTTGATCATACTCTAGGTTCCACATGCATGTTTTAGCTGAAGGAAGAATACCTTAAACCTGGGTAGTTGAAACCCGTGGAATGGGTACCATGCAATACGACTTCAAAGGGTCTTCATTTGCTCACCGAACCTCTCCAATCCTATCACTGCTGCGTTTATGTCCCTGTACACATGCTTGATTCTCTTTCGGAGACATAGCAATCCATAGGTTTTAAGATACTTAAGAGTCAGGTACAGTCTTAGGCGTTTAATATGGGGTGTTGAGTCCATTTCGTTGAGCAAGGAGTAGCTCTTGTCTATTCCATATTTGGCTTAAGGAACTTTATCTGTGCTCATTTCAATCTCTGGTTTTATGCAGCACCCCAACTCACCTTTACCCTTAAACTAGCATAAGTTGGTTTTCTAAATTTGAGACCCTGTTCTGTTCTGTAATTCAGTTCCTGTGTAGCCAAGTTTACATTCCGTGTATTACTGATATCTTATGATGTTTCTTTTTCTGTGTGACTTATTTCAGTTAGAATCATCGTACCTGAATCCACTCATTGTGCTGCTACGGGCCTGATGACATAGATTTCACTGCTGAGTGATACTGCATTGTACGTAAGTACCACAAGTTCTTTATCCATTTTTCACTTTCTGTGATATTGAACTTGTACGGTAAACGAGGTTCTTGTAAACAGAGGCGTCCCAAACATTGGGGTGGCTGTATCTTTTTGATTTTAATTTCCCTAAGCTATAGGACCATAAGTGGAAGTGCCCTAGGCTCTGTTGCTTTGTTTTTTAGACGTTTCAGGAAACACCATACACTTCTCCCGAGTGTCTGTTGGCAATACATCCCGCCCATCAGCATAACAAGGCTCCCAGTTCTCCATGGCCTGTCCTGCCTTTCTGGATTTTACACTTTTTTCAGATGGCCCTTTTGACCGGGGGGAAGTGAGACTTCATTGTAGTGCAGATTTCCTTTGCAAGCTTGCTTGGTTGGCCAAAAAGGGCGTATGCGTTTTTTCCTGAATATATTCAGGAAAAAACGCATACGCCCTTTTTGGCCAAGTGCATCATTGTGGACGTTCTGCCTCTTTTCCTATGCTTTCGATGCAATTCCAGTCTACCTCCTGAAATCGGTTTCCTGCAATTCTGCCCCGCTTTCAAGTCCTCTTGGCAGCCTTACTTCAGTATATTTTTGGACGATAGTTGTCATTTATAACTCTGCAGGTTTGTGAATTACAGTGCCCCTGAGCTCCTTTCTTCAACTCGCTTTCTTGTGAGCTGGCCGCAACACCGCAGGATGGCTTCAGGCCCTAATCTGGTTCCGGCACGGCACGCTGAGCCTTTGGTTATTTCCTCTTCCTGGTGGGAAATGAGAGTTAAATTTGCCCGTCCAGACACCTCCAGCTAGTCTCTCATTGGTTCTCGCTATTCCTGTTCATCTTCCGCAGAAATTGCAAACTGGGCCAAACAGGAGGTTAAAGGGACTGACTCTCCAAGTCGGGAGAGTGTTAGTAAAGCGTCTGGAATGTTGCACCCGAGTACCAGGGTACGAAAACTGAGACATATTTGAAAACGTCTCCCGATCACATGGTTGATCATACTCTAGGTTCCACATGCATGTTTTAGCTGAAGGAAGAATACCTTAAACCTGGGTAGTTGAAACCCGTGGAATGGGTACCATGCAATATGACTTCAAAGGGTCTTCATTTGCTCACCGAACCTCTCCAATCCTATCACTGCTGCGTTTATGTCCCTGTACACATGCTTGATTCTCTTTCGGAGACATAGCAATCCATAGGTTTTAAGATACTTAAGAGTCAGGTACACTCTTAGGCGTTTAATATGCGGTGTTGAGTCCATTTCGTTGAGCAAGGAGTAGCTCTTGTCTATTCCATATTTGGCTTAAGGAACTTTATCTGTGCTCATTTCAATCTCTGGTTTTATGCAGCACCCCAACTCACCTTTACCCTTAAACAAGCATAAGTTGGTTTTCTAAATTTGAGTCCCTGTTCTGTTCTGTAATTCAGTTCCTGTGTAGCCAAGTTTACATTCCGTGTATTACTGATATCTTATGATGTTTCTTTTTCTGTGTGACTTATTTCAGTTAGAATCATCGTACCTGAATCCACTCATTGTGCTGCTACGGGCCTGATGACATAGATTTCACTGCTGAGTGATACTGCATTGTACGTAAGTACCACAAGTTCTTTATCCATTTTTCACTTTCTGTGATATTGAACTTGTACGGTAAACGAGGTTCTTGTAAACAGAGGCGTCCCAAACATTGGGGTGGCTGTATCTTTTTGATTTTAATTTCCCTAAGCTATAGGACCATAAGTGGAAGTGCCCTAGGCTCTGTTGCTTTGTTTTTTAGACGTTTCAGGAAACACCATACACTTCTCCCGAGTGTCTGTTGGCAATGTACATCCGGCCCATCAGTATAACAAGGCTCCCAGTTCTCCATGGCCTGTCCTGCCTTTCTGGATTTTACACTTTTTTCAGATGGCCCTTTTGACCGGGGGGAAGTGAGACTTCATGGTAGTGCAGATTTCCTTTGCAAGCTTGCTTGGTTGGCCAAAAAGGGCGTATGCGTTTTTTCCTGAATATATTCAGGAAAAAACGCATACGCCCTTTTTGGCCAAGTGCATCATTGTGGACGTTCTGCCTCTTTTCCTATGCTTTCGATGCAATTCCAGTCTACCTCCTGAAATCGGTTTCCTGCAATTCTGCCCCGCTTTCAAGTCCTCTTGGCAGCCTTACTTCAGTATATTTTTGGACGATAGTTGTCATTTATAACTCTGCAGGTTTGTGAATTACAGTGCCCCTGAGCTCCTTTCTTCAACTCGTTTTCTTGTGAGCTGGCCGCAACACCGCAGGATGGCTTCAGGCCCTAATCTGGTTCCGGCACGGCACGCTGAGCCTTTGGTTATTTCCTCTTCCTGGTGGGAAATGAGAGTTAAATTTGCCCGTCCAGACACCTCCAGCTAGTCTCTCATTGGTTCTCGCTATTCCTGTTCATCTTCCGCAGAAATTGCAAACTGGGCCAAACAGGAGGTTAAAGGGACTGACTCTCCAAGTCGGGAGAGTGTTAGTAAAGCGTCTGGAATGTTGCACCCGAGTACCAGGGTACGAAAACTGAGACATATTTGAACACGTCTCCCGATCACATGGTTGATCATACTCTAGGTTCCACATGCATGTTTTAGCTGAAGGAAGAATACCTTAAACCTGGGTAGTTGAAACCCGTGGAATGGGTACCATGCAATACGACTTCAAAGGGTCTTCATTTGCTCACCGAACCTCTCCAATCCTATCACTGCTGCGTTTATGTCCCTGTACACATGCTTGATTCTCTTTCGGAGACATAGCAATCCATAGGTTTTAAGATACTTAAGAGTCAGGTACAGTCTTAGGCGTTTAATATGGGGTGTTGAGTCCATTTCGTTGAGCAAGGAGTAGCTCTTGTCTATTCCATATTTGGCTTAAGGAACTTTATCTGTGCTCATTTCAATCTCTGGTTTTATGCAGCACCCCAACTCACCTTTACCCTTAAACTAGCATAAGTTGGTTTTCTAAATTTGAGACCCTGTTCTGTTCTGTAATTCAGTTCCTGTGTAGCCAAGTTTACATTCCGTGTATTACTGATATCTTATGATGTTTCTTTTTCTGTGTGACTTATTTCAGTTAGAATCATCGTACCTGAATCCACTCATTGTGCTGCTACGGGCCTGATGACATAGATTTCACTGCTGAGTGATACTGCATTGTACGTAAGTACCACAAGTTCTTTATCCATTTTTCACTTTCTGTGATATTGAACTTGTACGGTAAACGAGGTTCTTGTAAACAGAGGCGTCCCAAACATTGGGGTGGCTGTATCTTTTTGATTTTAATTTCCCTAAGCTATAGGACCATAAGTGGAAGTGCCCTAGGCTCTGTTGCTTTGTTTTTTAGACGTTTCAGGAAACACCATACACTTCTCCCGAGTGTCTGTTGGCAATACATCCCGCCCATCAGCATAACAAGGCTCCCAGTTCTCCATGGCCTGTCCTGCCTTTCTGGATTTTACACTTTTTTCAGATGGCCCTTTTGACCGGGGGGAAGTGAGACTTCATTGTAGTGCAGATTTCCTTTGCAAGCTTGCTTGGTTGGCCAAAAAGGGCGTATGCGTTTTTTCCTGAATATATTCAGGAAAAAACGCATACGCCCTTTTTGGCCAAGTGCATCATTGTGGACGTTCTGCCTCTTTTCCTATGCTTTCGATGCAATTCCAGTCTACCTCCTGAAATCGGTTTCCTGCAATTCTGCCCCGCTTTCAAGTCCTCTTGGCAGCCTTACTTCAGTATATTTTTGGACGATAGTTGTCATTTATAACTCTGCAGGTTTGTGAATTACAGTGCCCCTGAGCTCCTTTCTTCAACTCGCTTTCTTGTGAGCTGGCCGCAACACCGCAGGATGGCTTCAGGCCCTAATCTGGTTCCGGCACGGCACGCTGAGCCTTTGGTTATTTCCTCTTCCTGGTGGGAAATGAGAGTTAAATTTGCCCGTCCAGACACCTCCAGCTAGTCTCTCATTGGTTCTCGCTATTCCTGTTCATCTTCCGCAGAAATTGCAAACTGGGCCAAACAGGAGGTTAAAGGGACTGACTCTCCAAGTCGGGAGAGTGTTAGTAAAGCGTCTGGAATGTTGCACCCGAGTACCAGGGTACGAAAACTGAGACATATTTGAAAACGTCTCCCGATCACATGGTTGATCATACTCTAGGTTCCACATGCATGTTTTAGCTGAAGGAAGAATACCTTAAACCTGGGTAGTTGAAACCCGTGGAATGGGTACCATGCAATATGACTTCAAAGGGTCTTCATTTGCTCACCGAACCTCTCCAATCCTATCACTGCTGCGTTTATGTCCCTGTACACATGCTTGATTCTCTTTCGGAGACATAGCAATCCATAGGTTTTAAGATACTTAAGAGTCAGGTACACTCTTAGGCGTTTAATATGCGGTGTTGAGTCCATTTCGTTGAGCAAGGAGTAGCTCTTGTCTATTCCATATTTGGCTTAAGGAACTTTATCTGTGCTCATTTCAATCTCTGGTTTTATGCAGCACCCCAACTCACCTTTACCCTTAAACAAGCATAAGTTGGTTTTCTAAATTTGAGTCCCTGTTCTGTTCTGTAATTCAGTTCCTGTGTAGCCAAGTTTACATTCCGTGTATTACTGATATCTTATGATGTTTCTTTTTCTGTGTGACTTATTTCAGTTAGAATCATCGTACCTGAATCCACTCATTGTGCTGCTACGGGCCTGATGACATAGATTTCACTGCTGAGTGATACTGCATTGTACGTAAGTACCATAAGTTCTTTATCCATTTTTCACTTTCTGTGATATTGAACTTGTACGGTAAACGAGGTTCTTGTAAACAGAGGCGTCCCAAACATTGGGGTGGCTGTATCTTTTTGATTTTAATTTCCCTAAGCTATAGGACCATAAGTGGAAGTGCCCTAGGCTCTGTTGCTTTGTTTTTTAGACGTTTCAGGAAACACCATACACTTCTCCCGAGTGTCTGTTGGCAATGTACATCCCGCCCATCAGCATAACAAGGCTCCCAGTTCTCCATGGCCTGTCCTGCCTTTCTGGATTTTACACTTTTTTCAGATGGCCCTTTTGACCGGGGGGAAGTGAGACTTCATTGTAGTGCAGATTTCCTTTGCAAGCTTGCTTGGTTGGCCAAAAAGGGCGTATGCGTTTTTTCCTGAATATATTCAGGAAAAAACGCATACGCCCTTTTTGGCCAAGTGCATCATTGTGGACGTTCTGCCTCTTTTCCTATGCTTTCAATGCAATTCCAGTCTACCTCCTGAAATTGGTTTCCTGCAATTCTCCCCCGCTTTCAAGTCCTCTTGGCAGCCTTACTTCAGTATATTTTTGGACGATAGTTGTCATTTATAACTCTGCAGGTTTGTGAATTACAGTGCCCCTGAGCTCCTTTCTTCAACTCGCTTTCTTGTGAGCTGGCCGCAACACCGCAGGATGGCTTCAGGCCCTAATCTGGTTCCGGCACGGCACGCTGAGCCTTTGGTTATTTCCTCTTCCTGGTGGGAAATGAGAGTTAAATTTGCCCGTCCAGACACCTCCAGCTAGTCTCTCATTGGTTCTCGCTATTCCTGTTCATCTTCCGCAGAAATTGCAAACTGGGCCAAACAGGAGGTTAAAGGGACTGACTCTCCAAGTCGGGAGAGTGTTAGTAAAGCGTCTGGAATGTTGCACCCGAGTACCAGGGTACGAAAACTGAGACATATTTGAACACGTCTCCCGATCACATGGTTGATCATACTCTAGGTTCCACATGCATGTTTTAGCTGAAGGAAGAATACCTTAAACCTGGGTAGTTGAAACCCGTGGAATGGGTACCATGCAATATGACTTCAAAGGGTCTTCCTTTGCTCACCGAACCTCTCCAATCCTATCACTGCTGCGTTTACGTCCCTGTACACATGCTTGATTCTCTTTCGGAGACATAGCAATCCATAGGTTTTAAGATACTTAAGAGTCAGGTACACTCTTAGGCGTTTAATATGCGGTGTTGAGTCCATTTCGTTGAGCAAGGAGTAGCTCTTGTCTATTCCATATTTGGCTTAAGGAACTTTATCTGTGCTCATTTCAATCTCTGGTTTTATGCAGCACCCCAACTCACCTTTCCCCTTAAACAAGCATAAGTTGGTTTTCTAAATTTGAGACCCTGTTCTGTTCTGTAATTCAGTTCCTGTGTAGCCAAGTTTACATTCCGTGTATTACTGATATCTTATGATGTTTCTTTTTCTGTGTGACTTATTTCAGTTAGAATCATCGTACCTGAATCCACTCATTGTGCTGCTACGGGCCTGATGACATAGATTTCAGTGCTGAGTGATACTGCATTGTACGTAAGTACCACAAGTTCTTTATCCATTTTTCACTTTCTGTGATATTGAACTTGTACGGTAAACCAGGTTCTTGTAAACAGAGGCGTCCCAAACATTGGGGTGGCTGTATCTTTTTGATTTTAATTTCCCTAAGCTATAGGACCATAAGTGGAAGTGCCCTAGGCTCTGTTGCTTTGTTTTTTAGACGTTTCAGGAAACACCATACACTTCTCCCGAGTGTCTGTTGGCAATGTACATCCCGCCCATCAGCATAACAAGGCTCCCAGTTCTCCATGGCCTGTCCTGCCTTTCTGGATTTTACACTTTTTTCAGATGGCCCTTTTGACCGGGGGGAAGTGAGACTTCATTGTAGTGCAGATTTCCTTTGCAAGCTTGCTTGGTTGGCCAAAAAGGGCGTATGCGTTTTTTCCTGAATACATTCAGGAAAAAACGCATACGCCCTTTTTGGCCAAGTGCATCATTGTGGACGTTCTGCCTCTTTTCCTATGCTTTCAATGCAATTCCAGTCTACCTCCTGAAATCGGTTTCCTGCAATTCTGCCCCGCTTTCAAGTCCTCTTGGCAGCCTTACTTCAGTATATTTTTGGACGATAGTTGTCATTTATAACTCTGCAGGTTTGTGAATTACAGTGCCCCTGAGCTCCTTTCTTCAACTCGTTTTCTTGTGAGCTGGCCGCAACACCGCAGGATGGCTTCAGGCCCTAATCTGGTTCCGGCACGGCACGCTGAGCCTTTGGTTATTTCCTCTTCCTGGTGGGAAATGAGAGTTAAATTTGCCCGTCCAGACACCTCCAGCTAGTCTCTCATTGGTTCTCGCTATTCCTGTTCATCTTCCGCAGAAATTGCAAACTGGGCCAAACAGGAGGTTAAAGGGACTGACTCTCCAAGTCGGGAGAGTGTTAGTAAAGCGTCTGGAATGTTGCACCCGAGTACCAGGGTACGAAAACTGAGACATATTTGAACACGTCTCCCGATCACATGGTTGATCATACTCTAGGTTCCACATGCATGTTTTAGCTGAAGGAAGAATACCTTAAACCTGGGTAGTTGAAACCCGTGGAATGGGTACCATGCAATATGACTTCAAAGGGTCTTCCTTTGCTCACCGAACCTCTCCAATCCTATCACTGCTGCGTTTATGTCCCTGTACACATGCTTGATTCTCTTTCGGAGACATAGCAATCCATAGGTTTTAAGATACTTAAGAGTCAGGTACACTCTTAGGCGTTTAATATGCGGTGTTGAGTCCATTTCGTTGAGCAAGGAGTAGCTCTTGTCTATTCCATATTTGGCTTAAGGAACTTTATCTGTGCTCATTTCAATCTCTGGTTTTATGCAGCACCCCAACTCACCTTTCCCCTTAAACAAGCATAAGTTGGTTTTCTAAATTTGAGACCCTGTTCTGTTCTGTAATTCAGTTCCTGTGTAGCCAAGTTTACATTCCGTGTATTACTGATATCTTATGATGTTTCTTTTTCTGTGTGACTTATTTCAGTTAGAATCATCGTACCTGAATCCACTCATTGTGCTGCTACGGGCCTGATGACATAGATTTCACTGCTGAGTGATACTGCATTGTACATAAGTACCACAAGTTCTTTATCCATTTTTCACTTTCTGTGATATTGAACTTGTACGGTAAACGAGGTTCTTGTAAACAGAGGCGTCCCAAACATTGGGGTGGCTGTATCTTTTTGATTTTAATTTCCCTAAGCTATAGGACCATAAGTGGAAGTGCCCTAGGCTCTGTTGCTTTGTTTTTTAGATGTTTCAGGAAACACCATACACTTCTCCCGAGTGTCTGTTGGCAATTTACATCCCGCCCATCAGCATAACAAGGCTCCCAGTTCTCCATGGCCTGTCCTGCCTTTCTGGATTTTACACTTTTTTCAGATGGCCCTTTTGACCGGGGGGAAGTGAGACTTCATTGTAGTGCAGATTTCCTTTGCAAGCTTGCTTGGTTGGCCAAAAAGGGCGTATGCGTTTTTTCCTGAATATATTCAGGAAAAAACGCATACGCCCTTTTTGGCCAAGTGCATCATTGTGGACGTTCTGCCTCTTTTCCTATGCTTTCGATGCAATTCCAGTCTACCTCCTGAAATCGGTTTCCTGCAATTCTGCCCCGCTTTCAAGTCCTCTTGGCAGCCTTACTTCAGTATATTTTTGGACGATAGTTGTCATTTATAACTCTGCAGGTTTGTGAATTACAGTGCCCCTGAGCTCCTTTCTTCAATTCGCTTTCTTGTGAGCTGGCCGCAACACCGCAGGATGGCTTCAGGCCCTAATCTGGTTCCGGCACGGCACGCTGAGCCTTTGGTTATTTCCTCTTCCTGGTGGGAAATGAGAGTTAAATTTGCCCGTCCAGACACCTCCAGCTAGTCTCTCATTGGTTCTCGCTATTCCTGTTCATCTTCCGCAGAAATTGCAAACTGGGCCAAACAGGAGGTTAAAGGGACTGACTCTCCAAGTCGGGAGAGTGTTAGTAAAGCGTCTGGAATGTTGCACCCGAGTACCAGGGTACGAAAACTGAGACATATTTGAACACGTCTCCCGATCACATGGTTGATCATACTCTAGGTTCCACATGCATGTTTTAGCTGAAGGAAGAATACCTTAAACCTGGGTAGTTGAAACCCGTGGAATGGGTACCATGCAATATGACTTCAAAGGGTCTTCATTTGCTCACCGAACCTCTCCAATCCTATCACTGCTGCGTTTATGTCCCTGTACACATGCTTGATTCTCTTTCGGAGACATAGCAATCCATAGGTTTTAAGATACTTAAGAGTCAGGTACACTCTTAGGCGTTTAATATGCGGTGTTGAGTCCATTTCGTTGAGCAAGGAGTAGCTCTTGTCTATTCCATATTTGGCTTAAGGAACTTTATCTGTGCTCATTTCAATCTCTGGTTTTATGCAGCACCCCAACTCACCTTTCCCCTTAAACAAGCATAAGTTGGTTTTCTAAATTTGAGACCCTGTTCTGTTCTGTAATTCAGTTCCTGTGTAGCCAAGTTTACATTCCGTGTATTACTGATATCTTATGATGTTTCTTTTTCTGTGTGACTTATTTCAGTTAGAATCATCGTACCTGAATCCACTCATTGTGCTGCTACGGGCCTGATGACATACATTTCACTTCTGAGTGATACTGCATTGTACGTAAGTACCACAAGTTCTTTATCCATTTTTCACTTTCTGTGATATTGAACTTGTACGGTAAACGAGGTTCTTGTAAACAGAGGCGTCCCAAACATTGGGGTGGCTGTATCTTTTTGATTTTAATTTCCCTAAGCTATAGGACCATAAGTGGAAGTGCCCTAGGCTCTGTTGCTTTGTTTTTTAGATGTTTCAGGAAACACCATACACTTCTCCCGAGTGTCTGTTGGCAATTTACATCCCGCCCATCAGCATAACAAGGCTCCCAGTTCTCCATGGCCTGTCCTGCCTTTCTGGATTTTACACTTTTTTCAGATGGCCCTTTTGACCGGGGGGAAGTGAGACTTCATTGTAGTGCAGATTTCCTTTGCAAGCTTGCTTGGTTGGCCAAAAAGGGCGTATGCGTTTTTTCCTGAATATATTCAGGAAAAAACGCATACGCCCTTTTTGGCCAAGTGCATCATTGTGGACGTTCTGCCTCTTTTCCTATGCTTTCGATGCAATTCCAGTCTACCTCCTAAAATCGGTTTCCTGCAATTCTGCCCCGCTTTCAAGTCCTCTTGGCAGCCTTACTTCAGTATATTTTTGGACGATAGTTGTCATTTATAACTCTGCAGGTTTGTGAATTACAGTGCCCCTGAGCTCCTTTCTTCAACTCGTTTTCTTGTGAGCTGGCCGCAACACCGCAGGATGGCTTCAGGCCCTAATCTGGTTCCGGCACGGCACGCTGAGCCTTTGGTTATTTCCTCTTCCTGGTGGGAAATGAGAGTTAAATTTGCCCGTCCAGACACCTCCAGCTAGTCTCTCATTGGTTCTCGCTATTCCTGTTCATCTTCCGCAGAAATTGCAAACTGGGCCAAACAGGAGGTTAAAGGGACTGACTCTCCAAGTCGGGAGAGTGTTAGTAAAGCGTCTGGAATGTTGCACCCGAGTACCAGGGTACGAAAACTGAGACATATTTGAACACGTCTCCCGATCACATGGTTGATCATACTCTAGGTTCCACATGCATGTTTTAGCTGAAGGAAGAATACCTTAAACCTGGGTAGTTGAAACCCGTGGAATGGGTACCATGCAATATGACTTCAAAGGGTCTTCATTTGCTCACCGAACCTCTCCAATCCTATCACTGCTGCGTTTATGTCCCTGTACACATGCTTGATTCTCTTTCGGAGACATAGCAATCCATAGGTTTTAAGATACTTAAGAGTCAGGTACACTCTTAGGCGTTTAATATGCGGTGTTGAGTCCATTTCGTTGAGAAAGGAGTAGCTCTTGTCTATTCCATATTTGGCTTAAGGAACTTTATCTGTGCTCATTTCAATCTCTGGTTTTATGCAGCACCCCAACTCACCTTTCCCCTTAAGCAAGCATAAGTTGGTTTTCTAAATTTGAGACCCTGTTCTGTTCTGTAATTCAGTTCCTGTGTAGCCAAGTTTACATTCCGTGTATTACTGATATCTTATGATGTTTCTTTTTCTGTGTGACTTATTTCAGTTAGAATCATCGTACCTGAATCCACTCATTGTGCTGCTACGGGCCTGATGACATAGATTTCACTGCTGAGTGATACTGCATTGTACGTAAGTACCACGAGTTCTTTATCCATTTTTCACTTTCTGTGATATTGAACTTGTACGGTAAACGAGGTTCTTGTAAACAGAGGCGTCCCAAACATTGGGGTGGCTGTATCTTTTTGATTTTAATTTCCCTAAGCTATAGGACCATAAGTGGAAGTGCCCTAGGCTCTGTTGCTTTGTTTTTTAGATGTTTCAGGAAACACCATACACTTCTCCCGAGTGTCTGTTGGCAATTTACATCCCGCCCATCAGCATAACAAGGCTCCCAGTTCTCCATGGCCTGTCCTGCCTTTCTGGATTTTACACTTTTTTCAGATGGCCCTTTTGACCGGGGGGAAGTGAGACTTCATTGTAGTGCAGATTTCCTTTGCAAGCTTGCTTGGTTGGCCAAAAAGGGCGTATGCGTTTTTTCCTGAATATATTCAGGAAAAAACGCATACGCCCTTTTTGGCCAAGTGCATCATTGTGGACGTTCTGCCTCTTTTCCTATGCTTTCGATGCAATTCCAGTCTACCTCCTGAAATCGGTTTCCTGCAATTCTGCCCCGCTTTCAAGTCCTCTTGGCAGCCTTACTTCAGTATATTTTTGGACGATAGTTGTCATTTATAACTCTGCAGGTTTGTGAATTACAGTGCCTCTGAGCTCCTTTCTTCAACTCGTTTTCTTGTGAGCTGGCCGCAACACCGCAGGATGGCTTCAGGCCCTAATCTGGTTCCGGCACGGCACGCTGAGCCTTTGGTTATTTCCTCTTCCTGGTGGGAAATGAGAGTTAAATTTGCCCGTCCAGACACCTCCAGCTAGTCTCTCATTGGTTCTCGCTATTCCTGTTCATCTTCCGCAGAAATTGCAAACTGGGCCAAACAGGAGGTTAAAGGGACTGACTCTCCAAGTCGGGAGAGTGTTAGTAAAGCGTCTGGAATGTTGCACCCGAGTACCAGGGTACGAAAACTGAGACATATTTGAACACGTCTCCCGATCACATGGTTGATCATACTCTAGGTTCCACATGCATGTTTTAGCTGAAGGAAGAATACCTTAAACCTGGGTAGTTGAAACCCGTGGAATGGGTACCATGCAATATGACTTCAAAGGGTCTTCATTTGCTCACCGAACCTCTCCAATCCTATCACTGCTGCGTTTATGTCCCTGTACACATGCTTGATTCTCTTTCGGAGACATAGCAATCCATAGGTTTTAAGATACTTAAGAGTCAGGTACACTCTTAGGCGTTTAATATGCGGTGTTGAGTCCATTTCGTTGAGCAAGGAGTAGCTCTTGTCTATTCCATATTTGGCTTAAGGAACTTTATCTGTGCTCATTTCAATCTCTGGTTTTATGCAGCACCCCAACTCACCTTTCCCCTTAAACAAGCATAAGTTGGTTTTCTAAATTTGAGACCCTGTTCTGTTCTGTAATTCAGTTCCTGTGTAGCCAAGTTTACATTCCGTGTATTACTGATATCTTATGATGTTTCTTTTTCTGTGTGACTTATTTCAGTTAGAATCATCGTACCTGAATCCACTCATTGTGCTGCTACGGGCCTGATGACATAGATTTCACTGCTGAGTGATACTGCATTGTACGTAAGTACCACAAGTTCTTTATCCATTTTTCACTTTCTGTGATATTGAACTTGTACGGTAAACGAGGTTCTTGTAAACAGAGGCGTCCCAAACATTGGGGTGGCTGTATCTTTTTGATTTTAATTTCCCTAAGCTATAGGACCATAAGTGGAAGTGCCCTAGGCTCTGTTGCTTTGTTTTTTAGATGTTTCAGGAAACACCATACACTTCTCCCGAGTGTCTGTTGGCAATTTACATCCCGCCCATCAGCATAACAAGGCTCCCAGTTCTCCATGGCCTGTCCTGCCTTTCTGGATTTTACACTTTTTTCAGATGGCCCTTTTGACCGGGGGGAAGTGAGACTTCATTGTAGTGCAGATTTCCTTTGCAAGCTTGCTTGGTTGGCCAAAAAGGGCGTATGCGTTTTTTCCTGAATATATTCAAGAAAAAACGCATACGCCCTTTTTGGCCAAGTGCATCATTGTGGACGTTCTGCCTCTTTTCCTATGCGTTCGATGCAATTCCAGTCTACCTCCTGAAATCGGTTTCCTGCAATTCTGCCCCGCTTTCAAGTCCTCTTGGCAGCCTTACTTCAGTATATTTTTGGACGATAGTTGTCATTTATAACTCTGCAGGTTTGTGAATTACAGTGCCCCTGAGCTCCTTTCTTCAACTCGCTTTCTTGTGAGCTGGCCGCAACACCGCAGGATGGCTTCAGGCCCTAATCTGGTTCCGGCACGGCACGCTGAGCCTTTGGTTATTTCCTCTTCCTGGTGGGAAATGAGAGTTAAATTTGCCCGTCCAGACACCTCCAGCTAGTCTCTCATTGGTTCTCGCTATTCCTGTTCATCTTCCGCAGAAATTGCAAACTGGGCCAAACAGGAGGTTAAAGGGACTGACTCTCCAAGTCGGGAGAGTGTTAGTAAAGCGTCTGGAATGTTGCACCCGAGTACCAGGGTACGAAAACTGAGACATATTTGAACACGTCTCCCGATCACATGGTTGATCATACTCTAGGTTCCACATGCATGTTTTAGCTGAAGGAAGAATACCTTAAACCTGGGTAGTTGAAACCCGTGGAATGGGTACCATGCAATATGACTTCAAAGGGTCTTCATTTGCTCACCGAACCTCTCCAATCCTATCACTGCTGCGTTTACGTCCCTGTACACATGCTTGATTCTCTTTCGGAGACATAGCAATCCATCGGTTTTAAGATACTTAAGAGTCAGGTACATTCTTAGGCGTTTAATATGCGGTGTTGAGTCCATTTCGTTGAGCAAGGAGTAGCTCTTGTCTATTCCATATTTGGCTTAAGGAACTTTATCTGTGCTCATTTCAATCTCTGGTTTTATGCAGCACCCCAACTCACCTTTCCCCTTAAACAAGCATAAGTTGGTTTTCTAAATTTGAGACCCTGTTCTGTTCTGTAATTCAGTTCCTGTGTAGCCAAGTTTACATTCCGTGTATTACTGATATCTTATGATGTTTCTTTTTCTGTGTGACTTATTTCAGTTAGAATCATCGTACCTGAATCCACTCATTGTGCTGCTACGGGCCTGATGACATAGATTTCACTGCTGAGTGATACTGCATTGTACGTAAGTACCACAAGTTCTTTATCCATTTTTCACTTTCTGTGATATTGAACTTGTACGGTAAACGAGGTTCTTGTAAACAGAGGCGTCCCAAACATTGGGGTGGCTGTATCTTTTTGATTTTAATTTCCCTAAGCTATAGGACCATAAGTGGAAGTGCCCTAGGCTCTGTTGCTTTGTTTTTTAGATGTTTCAGGAAACACCATACACTTCTCCCGAGTGTCTGTTGGCAATTTACATCCCGCCCATCAGCATAACAAGGCTCCCAGTTCTCCATGGCCTGTCCTGCCTTTCTGGATTTTACACTTTTTTCAGATGGCCCTTTTGACCGGGGGGAAGTGAGACTTCATTGTAGTGCAGATTTCCTTTGCAAGCTTGCTTGGTTGGCCAAAAAGGGCGTATGCGTTTTTTCCTGAATATATTCAGGAAAAAACGCATACGCCCTTTTTGGCCAAGTGCATCATTGTGGACGTTCTGCCTCTTTTCCTATGCTTTCGATGCAATTCCAGTCTACCTCCTGAAATCGGTTTCCTGCAATTCTGCCCCGCTTTCAAGTCCTCTTGGCAGCCTTACTTCAGTATATTTTTGGACGATAGTTGTCATTTATAACTCTGCAGGTTTGTGAATTACAGTGCCCCTGAGCTCCTTTCTTCAACTCGTTTTCTTGTGAGCTGGCC
The DNA here is from genome assembly GCF_963455315.2 of Globicephala melas. Classification (NCBI taxonomy): domain Eukaryota; kingdom Metazoa; phylum Chordata; class Mammalia; order Artiodactyla; family Delphinidae; genus Globicephala; species Globicephala melas. Next base: position 64,554 of record NW_027207661.1, on the reverse strand, counting down.
GCAACACCGCAGGATGGCTTCAGGCCCTAATCTGGTTCCGGCACGGCACGCTGAGCCTTTGGTTATTTCCTCTTCCTGGTGGGAAATGAGAGTTAAATTTGCCCGTCCAGACAGCTCCAGCTAGTCTCTCATTGGTTCTCGCTATTCCTGTTCATCTTCCGCAGAAATTGCAAACTGGGCCAAACAGGAGGTTAAAGGGACTGACTCTCCAAGTCGGGAGAGTGTTAGTAAAGCGTCTGGAATGTTGCACCCGAGTACCAGGGTACGAAAACTGAGACATATTTGAACACGTCTCCCGATCACATGGTTGATCATACTCTAGGTTCCACATGCATGTTTTAGCTGAAGGAAGAATACCTTAAACCTGGGTAGTTGAAACCCGTGGAATGGGTACCATGCAATATGACTTCAAAGGGTCTTCATTTGCTCACCGAACCTCTCCAATCCTATCACTGCTGCGTTTACGTCCCTGTACACATGCTTGATTCTCTTTCGGAGACATAGCAATCCATAGGTTTTAAGATACTTAAGAGTCAGGTACATTCTTAGGCGTTTAATATGCGGTGTTGAGTCCATTTCGTTGAGCAAGGAGTAGCTCTTGTCTATTCCATATTTGGCTTAAGGAACTTTATCTGTGCTCATTTCAATCTCTGGTTTTATGCAGCACCCCAACTCACCTTTCCCCTTAAACAAGCATAAGTTGGTTTTCTAAATTTGAGACCCTGTTCTGTTCTGTAATTCAGTTCCTGTGTAGCCAAGTTTACATTCCGTGTATTACTGATATCTTATGATGTTTCTTTCTCTGTGTGACTTATTTCAGTTAGAATCATCGTACCTGAATCCACTCATTGTGCTGCTACGGGCCTGATGACATAGATTTCACTGCTGAGTGATACTGCATTGTACGTAAGTACCACAAGTTCTTTATCCATTTTTCACTTTCTGTGATATTGAACTTGTACGGTAAACGAGGTTCTTGTAAACAGAGGCGTCCCAAACATTGGGGTGGCTGTATCTTTTTGATTTTAATTTCCCTAAGCTATAGGACCATAAGTGGAAGTGCCCTAGGCTCTGTTGCTTTGTTTTTTAGATGTTTCAGGAAACACCATACACTTCTCCCGAGTGTCTGTTGGCAATTTACATCCCGCCCATCAGCATAACAAGGCTCCCAGTTCTCCATGGCCTGTCCTGCCTTTCTGGATTTTACACTTTTTTCAGATGGCCCTTTTGACCGGGGGGAAGTGAGACTTCATTGTAGTGCAGATTTCCTTTGCAAGCTTGCTTGGTTGGCCAAAAAGGGCGTATGCGTTTTTTCCTGAATATATTCAGGAAAAAACGCATACGCCCTTTTTGGCCAAGTGCATCATTGTGGACGTTCTGCCTCTTTTCCTATGCTTTCGATGCAATTCCAGTCTACCTCCTAAAATCGGTTTCCTGCAATTCTGCCCCGCTTTCAAGTCCTCTTGGCAGCCTTACTTCAGTATATTTTTGGACGATAGTTGTCATTTATAACTCTGCAGGTTTGTGAATTACAGTGCCCCTGAGCTCCTTTCTTCAACTCGTTTTCTTGTGAGCTGGCCGCAACACCGCAGGATGGCTTCAGGCCCTAATCTGGTTCCGGCACGGCACGCTGAGCCTTTGGTTATTTCCTCTTCCTGGTGGGAAATGAGAGTTAAATTTGCCCGTCCAGACAGCTCCAGCTAGTCTCTCATTGGTTCTCGCTATTCCTGTTCATCTTCCGCAGAAATTGCAAACTGGGCCAAACAGGAGGTTAAAGGGACTGACTCTCCAAGTCGGGAGAGTGTTAGTAAAGCGTCTGGAATGTTGCACCCGAGTACCAGGGTACGAAAACTGAGACATATTTGAACACGTCTCCCGATCACATGGTTGATCATACTCTAGGTTCCACATGCATGTTTTAGCTGAAGGAAGAATACCTTAAACCTGGGTAGTTGAAACCCGTGGAATGGGTACCATGCAATATGACTTCAAAGGGTCTTCATTTGCTCACCGAACCTCTCCAATCCTATCACTGCTGCGTTTATGTCCCTGTACACATGCTTGATTCTCTTTTGGAGACATAGCAATCCATAGGTTTTAAGATACTTAAGAGTCAGGTACACTCTTAGGCGTTTAATATGCGGTGTTGAGTCCATTTCGTTGAGCAAGGAGTAGCTCTTGTCTATTCCATATTTGGCTTAAGGAACTTTATCTGTGCTCATTTCAATCTCTGGTTTTATGCAGCACCCCAACTCACCTTTCCCCTTAAGCAAGCATAAGTTGGTTTTCTAAATTTGAGACCCTGTTCTGTTCTGTAATTCAGTTCCTGTGTAGCCAAGTTTACATTCCGTGTATTACTGATATCTTATGATGTTTCTTTTTCTGTGTGACTTATTTCAGTTAGAATCATCGTACCTGAATCCACTCATTGTGCTGCTACGGGCCTGATGACATAGATTTCACTGCTGAGTGATACTGCATTGTACGTAAGTACCACAAGTTCTTTATCCATTTTTCACTTTCTGTGATATTGAACTTGTACGGTAAACGAGGTTCTTGTAAACAGAGGCGTCCCAAACATTGGGGTGGCTGTATCTTTTTGATTTTAATTTCCCTAAGCTATAGGACCATAAGTGGAAGTGCCCTAGGCTCTGTTGCTTTGTTTTTTAGATGTTTCAGGAAACACCATACACTTCTCCCGAGTGTCTGTTGGCAATTTACATCCCGCCCATCAGCATAACAAGGCTCCCAGTTCTCCATGGCCTGTCCTGCCTTTCTGGATTTTACACTTTTTTCAGATGGCCCTTTTGACCGGGGGGAAGTGAGACTTCATTGTAGTGCAGATTTCCTTTGCAAGCTTGCTTGGTTGGCCAAAAAGGGCGTATGCGTTTTTTCCTGAATATATTCAGGAAAAAACGCATACGCCCTTTTTGGCCAAGTCCATCATTGTGGACGTTCTGCCTCTTTTCCTATGCTTTCGATGCAATTCCAGTCTACCTCCTGAAATCGGTTTCCTGCAATTCTGCCCCGCTTTCAAGTCCTCTTGGCAGCCTTACTTCAGTATATTTTTGGACGATAGTTGTCATTTATAACTCTGCAGGTTTGTGAATTACAGTGCCCCTGAGCTCCTTTCTTCAACTCGTTTTCTTGTGAGCTGGCCGCAACACCGCAGGATGGCTTCAGGCCCTAATCTGGTTCTGGCACGGCACGCTGAGCCTTTGGTTATTTCCTCTTCCTGGTGGGAAATGAGAGTTAAATTTGCCCGTCCAGACACCTCCAGCTAGTCTCTCATTGGTTCTCGCTATTCCTGTTCATCTTCCGCAGAAATTGCAAACTGGGCCAAACAGGAGGTTAAAGGGACTGACTCTCCAAGTCGGGAGAGTGTTAGTAAAGCGTCTGGAATGTTGCACCCGAGTACCAGGGTACGAAAACTGAGACATATTTGAACACGTCTCCCGATCACATGGTTGATCATACTCTAGGTTCCACATGCATGTTTTAGCTGAAGGAAGAATACCTTAAACCTGGGTAGTTGAAACCCGTGGAATGGGTACCATGCAATATGACTTCAAAGGGTCTTCATTTGCTCACCGAACCTCTCCAATCCTATCACTGCTGCGTTTACGTCCCTGTACACATGCTTGATTCTCTTTCGGAGACATAGCAATCCATAGGTTTTAAGATACTTAAGAGTCAGGTACACTCTTAGGCGTTTAATATGCGGTGTTGAGTCCATTTCGTTGAGCAAGGAGTAGCTCTTGTCTATTCCATATTTGGCTTAAGGAACTTTATCTGTGCTCATTTCAATCTCTGGTTTTATGCAGCACCCCAACTCACCTTTCCCCTTAAACAAGCATAAGTTGGTTTTCTAAATTTGAGACCCTGTTCTGTTCTGTAATTCAGTTCCTGTGTAGCCAAGTTTACATTCCGTGTATTACTGATATCTTATGATGTTTCTTTTTCTGTGTGACTTATTTCAGTTAGAATCATCGTACCTGAATCCACTCATTGTGCTGCTACGGGCCTGATGACATAGATTTCACTGCTGAGTGATACTGCATTGTACGTAAGTACCACAAGTTCTTTATCCATTTTTCACTTTCTGTGATATTGAACTTGTACGGTAAACGAGGTTCTTGTAAACAGAGGCGTCCCAAACATTGGGGTGGCTGTATCTTTTTGATTTTAATTTCCCTAAGCTATAGGACCATAAGTGGAAGTGCCCTAGGCTCTGTTGCTTTGTTTTTTAGATGTTTCAGGAAACACCATACACTTCTCCCGAGTGTCTGTTGGCAATTTACATCCCGCCCATCAGCATAACAAGGCTCCCAGTTCTCCATGGCCTGTCCTGCCTTTCTGGATTTTACACTTTTTTCAGATGGCCCTTTTGACCGGGGGGAAGTGAGACTTCATTGTAGTGCAGATTTCCTTTGCAAGCTTGCTTGGTTGGCCAAAAAGGGCGTATGCGTTTTTTCCTGAATATATTCAGGAAAAAACGCATACGCCCTTTTTGGCCAAGTGCATCATTGTGGACGTTCTGCCTCTTTTCCTATGCTTTCGATGCAATTCCAGTCTACCTCCTGAAATCGGTTTCCTGCAATTCTGCCCCGCTTTCAAGTCCTCTTGGCAGCCTTACTTCAGTATATTTTTGGACGATAGTTGTCATTTATAACTCTGCAGGTTTGTGAATTACAGTGCCCCTGAGCTCCTTTCTTCAACTCGCTTTCTTGTGAGCTGGCCGCAACACCGCAGGATGGCTTCAGGCCCTAATCTGGTTCCGGCACGGCACGCTGAGCCTTTGGTTATTTCCTCTTCCTGGTGGGAAATGAGAGTTAAATTTGCCCGTCCAGACACCTCCAGCTAGTCTCTCATTGGTTCTCGCTATTCCTGTTCATCTTCCGCAGAAATTGCAAACTGGGCCAAACAGGAGGTTAAAGGGACTGACTCTCCAAGTCGGGAGAGTGTTAGTAAAGCGTCTGGAATGTTGCACCCGAGTACCAGGGTACGAAAACTGAGACATATTTGAACACGTCTCCCGATCACATGGTTGATCATACTCTAGGTTCCACATGCATGTTTTAGCTGAAGGAAGAATACCTTAAACCTGGGTAGTTGAAACCCGTGGAATGGGTACCATGCAATATGACTTCAAAGGGTCTTCATTTGCTCACCGAACCTCTCCAATCCTATCACTGCTGCGTTTATGTCCCTGTACACATGCTTGATTCTCTTTCGGAGACATAGCAATCCATAGGTTTTAAGATACTTAAGAGTCAGGTACACTCTTAGGCGTTTAATATGCGGTGTTGAGTCCATTTCGTTGAGCAAGGAGTAGCTCTTGTCTATTCCATATTTGGCTTAAGGAACTTTATCTGTGCTCATTTCAATCTCTGGTTTTATGCAGCACCCCAACTCACCTTTCCCCTTAAACAAGCATAAGTTGGTTTTCTAAATTTGAGACCCTGTTCTGTTCTGTAATTCAGTTCCTGTGTAGCCAAGTTTACATTCCGTGTATTACTGATATCTTATGATGTTTCTTTTTCTGTGTGACTTATTTCAGTTAGAATCATCGTACCTGAATCCACTCATTGTGCTGCTACGGGCCTGATGACATAGATTTCACTGCTGAGTGATACTGCATTGTACGTAAGTACCACAAGTTCTTTATCCATTTTTCACTTTCTGTGATATTGAACTTGTACGGTAAACGAGGTTCTTGTAAACAGAGGCGTCCCAAACATTGGGGTGGCTGTATCTTTTTGATTTTAATTTCCCTAAGCTATAGGACCATAAGTGGAAGTGCCCTAGGCTCTGTTGCTTTGTTTTTTAGATGTTTCAGGAAACACCATACACTTCTCCCGAGTGTCTGTTGGCAATTTACATCCCGCCCATCAGCATAACAAGGCTCCCAGTTCTCCATGGCCTGTCCTGCCTTTCTGGATTTTACACTTTTTTCAGATGGCCCTTTTGACCGGGGGGAAGTGAGACTTCATTGTAGTGCAGATTTCCTTTGCAAGCTTGCTTGGTTGGCCAAAAAGGGCGTATGCGTTTTTTCCTGAATATATTCAGGAAAAAACGCATACGCCCTTTTTGGCCAAGTGCATCATTGTGGACGTTCTGCCTCTTTTCCTATGCTTTCGATGCAATTCCAGTCTACCTCCTGAAATCGGTTTCCTGCAATTCTGCCCCGCTTTCAAGTCCTCTTGGCAGCCTTACTTCAGTATATTTTTGGACGATAGTTGTCATTTATAACTCTGCAGGTTTGTGAATTACAGTGCCCCTGAGCTCCTTTCTTCAACTCGCTTTCTTGTGAGCTGGCCGCAACACCGCAGGATGGCTTCAGGCCCTAATCTGGTTCCGGCACGGCACGCTGAGCCTTTGGTTATTTCCTCTTCCTGGTGGGAAATGAGAGTTAAATTTGCCCGTCCAGACACCTCCAGCTAGTCTCTCATTGGTTCTCGCTATTCCTGTTCATCTTCCGCAGAAATTGCAAACTGGGCCAAACAGGAGGTTAAAGGGACTGACTCTCCAAGTCGGGAGAGTGTTAGTAAAGCGTCTGGAATGTTGCACCCGAGTACCAGGGTACGAAAACTGAGACATATTTGAACACGTCTCCCGATCACATGGTTGATCATACTCTAGGTTCCACATGCATGTTTTAGCTGAAGGAAGAATACCTTAAACCTGGGTAGTTGAAACCCGTGGAATGGGTACCATGCAATATGACTTCAAAGGGTCTTCATTTGCTCACCGAACCTCTCCAATCCTATCACTGCTGCGTTTATGTCCCTGTACACATGCTTGATTCTCTTTCGGAGACATAGCAATCCATAGGTTTTAAGATACTTAAGAGTCAGGTACACTCTTAGGCGTTTAATATGCGGTGTTGAGTCCATTTCGTTGAGCAAGGAGTAGCTCTTGTCTATTCCATATTTGGCTTAAGGAACTTTATCTGTGCTCATTTCAATCTCTGGTTTTATGCAGCACCCCAACTCACCTTTCCCCTTAAACAAGCATAAGTTGGTTTTCTAAATTTGAGACCCTGTTCTGTTCTGTAATTCAGTTCCTGTGTAGCCAAGTTTACATTCCGTGTATTACTGATATCTTATGATGTTTCTTTTTCTGTGTGACTTATTTCAGTTAGAATCATCGTACCTGAATCCACTCATTGTGCTGCTACGGGCCTGATGACATAGATTTCACTGCTGAGTGATACTGCATTGTACGTAAGTACCACAAGTTCTTTATCCATTTTTCACTTTCTGTGATATTGAACTTGTACGGTAAACGAGGTTCTTGTAAACAGAGGCGTCCCAAACATTGGGGTGGCTGTATCTTTTTGATTTTAATTTCCCTAAGCTATAGGACCATAAGTGGAAGTGCCCTAGGCTCTGTTGCTTTGTTTTTTAGATGTTTCAGGAAACACCATACACTTCTCCCGAGTGTCTGTTGGCAATTTACATCCCGCCCATCAGCATAACAAGGCTCCCAGTTCTCCATGGCCTGTCCTGCCTTTCTGGATTTTACACTTTTTTCAGATGGCCCTTTTGACCGGGGGGAAGTGAGACTTCATTGTAGTGCAGATTTCCTTTGCAAGCTTGCTTGGTTGGCCAAAAAGGGCGTATGCGTTTTTTCCTGAATATATTCAGGAAAAAACGCATACGCCCTTTTTGGCCAAGTGCATCATTGTGGACGTTCTGCCTCTTTTCCTATGCTTTCGATGCAATTCCAGTCTACCTCCTGAAATCGGTTTCCTGCAATTCTGCCCCGCTTTCAAGTCCTCTTGGCAGCCTTACTTCAGTATATTTTTGGACGATAGTTGTCATTTATAACTCTGCAGGTTTGTGAATTACAGTGCCCCTGAGCTCCTTTCTTCAACTCGCTTTCTTGTGAGCTGGCCGCAACACCGCAGGATGGCTTCAGGCCCTAATCTGGTTCCGGCACGGCACGCTGAGCCTTTGGTTATTTCCTCTTCCTGGTGGGAAATGAGAGTTAAATTTGCCCGTCCAGACACCTCCAGCTAGTCTCTCATTGGTTCTCGCTATTCCTGTTCATCTTCCGCAGAAATTGCAAACTGGGCCAAACAGGAGGTTAAAGGGACTGACTCTCCAAGTCGGGAGAGTGTTAGTAAAGCGTCTGGAATGTTGCACCCGAGTACCAGGGTACGAAAACTGAGACATATTTGAACACGTCTCCCGATCACATGGTTGATCATACTCTAGGTTCCACATGCATGTTTTAGCTGAAGGAAGAATACCTTAAACCTGGGTAGTTGAAACCCGTGGAATGGGTACCATGCAATATGACTTCAAAGGGTCTTCATTTGCTCACCGAACCTCTCCAATCCTATCACTGCTGCGTTTATGTCCCTGTACACATGCTTGATTCTCTTTCGGAGACATAGCAATCCATAGGTTTTAAGATACTTAAGAGTCAGGTACACTCTTAGGCGTTTAATATGCGGTGTTGAGTCCATTTCGTTGAGCAAGGAGTAGCTCTTGTCTATTCCATATTTGGCTTAAGGAACTTTATCTGTGCTCATTTCAATCTCTGGTTTTATGCAGCACCCCAACTCACCTTTCCCCTTAAACAAGCATAAGTTGGTTTTCTAAATTTGAGACCCTGTTCTGTTCTGTAATTCAGTTCCTGTGTAGCCAAGTTTACATTCCGTGTATTACTGATATCTTATGATGTTTCTTTTTCTGTGTGACTTATTTCAGTTAGAATCATCGTACCTGAATCCACTCATTGTGCTGCTACGGGCCTGATGACATAGATTTCACTGCTGAGTGATACTGCATTGTACGTAAGTACCACAAGTTCTTTATCCATTTTTCACTTTCTGTGATATTGAACTTGTACGGTAAACGAGGTTCTTGTAAACAGAGGCGTCCCAAACATTGGGGTGGCTGTATCTTTTTGATTTTAATTTCCCTAAGCTATAGGACCATAAGTGGAAGTGCCCTAGGCTCTGTTGCTTTGTTTTTTAGATGTTTCAGGAAACACCATACACTTCTCCCGAGTGTCTGTTGGCAATTTACATCCCGCCTATCAGCATAACAAGGCTCCCAGTTCTCCATGGCCTGTCCTGCCTTTCTGGATTTTACACTTTTTTCAGATGGCCCTTTTGACCGGGGGGAAGTGAGACTTCATTGTAGTGCAGATTTCCTTTGCAAGCTTGCTTGGTTGGCCAAAAAGGGCGTATGCGTTTTTTCCTGAATATATTCAGGAAAAAACGCATACGCCCTTTTTGGCCAAGTGCATCATTGTGGACGTTCTGCCTCTTTTCCTATGCTTTCGATGCAATTCCAGTCTACCTCCTGAAATCGGTTTCCTGCAATTCTGCCCCGCTTTCAAGTCCTCTTGGCAGCCTTACTTCAGTATATTTTTGGACGATAGTTGTCATTTATAACTCTGCAGGTTTGTGAATTACAGTGCCCCTGAGCTCCTTTCTTCAACTCGTTTTCTTGTGAGCTGGCCGCAACACCGCAGGATGGCTTCAGGCCCTAATCTGGTTCCGGCACGGCACGCTGAGCCTTTGGTTATTTCCTCTTCCTGGTGGGAAATGAGAGTTAAATTTGCCCGTCCAGACACCTCCAGCTAGTCTCTCATTGGTTCTCGCTATTCCTGTTCATCTTCCGCAGAAATTGCAAACTGGGCCAAACAGGAGGTTAAAGGGACTGACTCTCCAAGTCGGGAGAGTGTTAGTAAAGCGTCTGGAATGTTGCACCCGAGTACCAGGGTACGAAAACTGAGACATATTTGAACACGTCTCCCGATCACATGGTTGATCATACTCTAGGTTCCACATGCATGTTTTAGCTGAAGGAAGAATACCTTAAACCTGGGTAGTTGAAACCCGTGGAATGGGTACCATGCAATATGACTTCAAAGGGTCTTCATTTGCTCACCGAACCTCTCCAATCCTATCACTGCTGCGTTTATGTCCCTGTACACATGCTTGATTCTCTTTCGGAGACATAGCAATCCATAGGTTTTAAGATACTTAAGAGTCAGGTACACTCTTAGGCGTTTAATATGCGGTGTTGAGTCCATTTCGTTGAGCAAGGAGTAGCTCTTGTCTATTCCATATTTGGCTTAAGGAACTTTATCTGTGCTCATTTCAATCTCTGGTTTTATGCAGCACCCCAACTCACCTTTCCCCTTAAACAAGCATAAGTTGGTTTTCTAAATTTGAGACCCTGTTCTGTTCTGTAATTCAGTTCCTGTGTAGCCAAGTTTACATTCCGTGTATTACTGATATCTTATGATGTTTCTTTTTCTGTGTGACTTATTTCAGTTAGAATCATCGTACCTGAATCCACTCATTGTGCTGCTACGGGCCTGATGACATAGATTTCACTGCTGAGTGATACTGCATTGTACGTAAGTACCACAAGTTCTTTATCCATTTTTCACTTTCTGTGATATTGAACTTGTACGGTAAACGAGGTTCTTGTAAACAGAGGCGTCCCAAACATTGGGGTGGCTGTATCTTTTTGATTTTAATTTCCCTAAGCTATAGGACCATAAGTGGAAGTGCCCTAGGCTCTGTTGCTTTGTTTTTTAGATGTTTCAGGAAACACCATACACTTCTCCCGAGTGTCTGTTGGCAATTTACATCCCGCCCATCAGCATAACAAGGCTCCCAGTTCTCCATGGCCTGTCCTGCCTTTCTGGATATTACACTTTTTTCAGATGGCCCTTTTGACCGGGGGGAAGTGAGACTTCATTATAGTGCAGATTTCCTTTGCAACCTTGCTTGGTTGGCCAAAAAGGGCGTATGCGTTTTTTCCTGAATATATTCAGGGAAAAACGCATACGCCCTTTTTGGCCAAGTGCATCATTGTGGACGTTCTGCCTCTTTTCCTATGCTTTCAATGCAATTCCAGTCTACCTCCTGAAATCGGTTTCCTGCAATTCTGCCCCGCTTTCAAGTCCTCTTGGCAGCCTTACTTCAGTATATTTTTGGACGATAGTTGTCATTTATAACTCTGCAGGTTTGTGAATTACAGTGCCCCTGAGCTCCTTTCTTCAACTCGCTTTCTTGTGAGCTGGCCGCAACACCGCAGGATGGCTTCAGGCCCTAATCTGGTTCCGGCACGGCACGCTGAGCCTTTGGTTATTTCCTCTTCCTGGTGGGAAATGAGAGTTAAATTTGCCCGTCCAGACACCTCCAGCTAGTCTCTCATTGGTTCTCGCTATTCCTGTTCATCTTCCGCAGAAATTGCAAACTGGGCCAAACAGGAGGTTAAAGGGACTGACTCTCCAAGTCGGGAGAGTGTTAGTAAAGCGTCTGGAATGTTGCACCCGAGTACCAGGGTACGAAAACTGAGACATATTTGAACACGTCTCCCGATCACATGGTTGATCATACTCTAGGTTCCACATGCATGTTTTAGCTGAAGGAAGAATACCTTAAACCTGGGTAGTTGAAACCCGTGGAATGGGTACCATGCAATATGACTTCAAAGGGTCTTCATTTGCTCACCGAACCTCTCCAATCCTATCACTGCTGCGTTTATGTCCCTGTACACATGCTTGATTCTCTTTCGGAGACATAGCAATCCATAGGTTTTAAGATACTTAAGAGTCAGGTACACTCTTAGGCGTTTAATATGCGGTGTTGAGTCCATTTCGTTGAGCAAGGAGTAGCTCTTGTCTATTCCATATTTGGCTTAAGGAACTTTATCTGTGCTCATTTCAATCTCTGGTTTTATGCAGCACCCCAACTCACCTTTCCCCTTAAACAAGCATAAGTTGGTTTTCTAAATTTGAGACCCTGTTCTGTTCTGTAATTCAGTTCCTGTGTAGCCAAGTTTACATTCCGTGTATTACTGATATCTTATGATGTTTCTTTTTCTGTGTGACTTATTTCAGTTAGAATCATCGTACCTGAATCCACTCATTGTGCTGCTACGGGCCTGATGACATAGATTTCACTGCTGAGTGATACTGCATTGTACGTAAGTACCACAAGTTCTTTATCCATTTTTCACTTTCTGTGATATTGAACTTGTACAGTAAACGAGGTTCTTGTAAACAGAGGCGTCCCAAACATTGGGGTGGCTGTATCTTTTTGATTTTAATTTCCCTAAGCTATAGGACCATAAGTGGAAGTGCCCTAGGCTCTGTTGCTTTGTTTTTTAGATGTTTCAGGAAACACCATACACTTCTCCCGAGTGTCTGTTGGCAATTTACATCCCGCCCATCAGCATAACAAGGCTCCCAGTTCTCCATGGCCTGTCCTGCCTTTCTGGATTTTACACTTTTTTCAGATGGCCCTTTTGACCGGGGGAAAGTGAGACTTCATTGTAGTGCAGATTTCCTTTGCAACCTTGCTTGGTTGGCCAAAAAGGGCGTATGCGTTTTTTCCTGAATATATTCAGGGAAAAACGCATACGCCCTTTTTGGCCAAGTGCATCATTGTGGACGTTCTGCCTCTTTTCCTATGCTTTCGATGCAATTCCAGTCTACCTCCTGAAATCGGTTTCCTGCAATTCTGCCCCGCTTTCAAGTCCTCTTGGCAGCCTTACTTCAGTATATTTTTGGACGATAGTTGTCATTTATAACTCTGCAGGTTTGTGAATTACAGTGCCCCTGAGCTCCTTTCTTCAACTCGCTTTCTTGTGAGCTGGCCGCAACACCGCAGGATGGCTTCAGGCCCTAATCTGGTTCCGGCATGGCACGCTGAGCCTTTGGTTATTTCCTCTTCCTGGTGGGAAATGAGAGTTAAATTTGCCCGTCCAGACACCTCCAGCTAGTCTCTCATTGGTTCTCGCTATTCCTGTTCATCTTCCGCAGAAATTGCAAACTGGGCCAAACAGGAGGTTAAAGGGACTGACTCTCCAAGTCGGGAGAGTGTTAGTAAAGCGTCTGGAATGTTGCACCCGAGTACCAGGGTACGAAAACTGAGACATATTTGAACACGTCTCCCGATCACATGGTTGATCATACTCTAGGTTCCACATGCATGTTTTAGCTGAAGGAAGAATACCTTAAACCTGGGTAGTTGAAACCCGTGGAATGGGTACCATGCAATATGACTTCAAAGGGTCTTCATTTGCTCACCGAACCTCTCCAATCCTATCACTGCTGCGTTTACGTCCCTGTACACATGCTTGATTCTCTTTCGGAGACATAGCAATCCATAGGTTTTAAGATACTTAAGAGTCAGGTACACTCTTAGGCGTTTAATATGCGGTGTTGAGTCCATTTCGTTGAGCAAGGAGTAGCTCTTGTCTATTCCATATTTGGCTTAAGGAACTTTATCTGTGCTCATTTCAATCTCTGGTTTTATGCAGCACCCCAACTCACCTTTCCCCTTAAACAAGCATAAGTTGGTTTTCTAAATTTGAGACCCTGTTCTGTTCTGTAATTCAGTTCCTGTGTAGCCAAGTTTACATTCCGTGTATTACTGATATCTTATGATGTTTCTTTTTCTGTGTGACTTATTTCAGTTAGAATCATCGTACCTGAATCCACTCATTGTGCTGCTACGGGCCTGATGACATAGATTTCACTGCTGAGTGATACTGCATTGTACGTAAGTACCACAAGTTCTTTATCCATTTTTCACTTTCTGTGATATTGAACTTGTACGGTAAACGAGGTTCTTGTAAACAGAGGCGTCCCAAACATTGGGGTGGCTGTATCTTTTTGATTTTAATTTCCCTAAGCTATAGGACCATAAGTGGAAGTGCCCTAGGCTCTGTTGCTTTGTTTTTTAGATGTTTCAGGAAACACCATACACTTCTCCCGAGTGTCTGTTGGCAATTTACATCCCGCCCATCAGCATAACAAGGCTCCCAGTTCTCCATGGCCTGTCCTGCCTTTCTGGATTTTACACTTTTTTCAGATGGCCCTTTTGACCGGGGGGAAGTGAGACTTCATTGTAGTGCAGATTTCCTTTGCAAGCTTGCTTGGTTGGCCAAAAAGGGCGTATGCGTTTTTTCCTGAATATATTCAGGAAAAAACGCATACGCCCTTTTTGGCCAAGTGCATCATTGTGGACGTTCTGCCTCTTTTCCTATGCTTTCGATGCAATTCCAGTCTACCTCCTGAAATCGGTTTCCTGCAATTCTGCCCCGCTTTCAAGTCCTCTTGGCAGCCTTACTTCAGTATATTTTTGGACGATAGTTGTCATTTATAACTCTGCAGGTTTGTGAATTACAGTGCCCCTGAGCTCCTTTCTTCAACTCGCTTTCTTGTGAGCTGGCCGCAACACCGCAGGATGGCTTCAGGCCCTAATCTGGTTCTGGCACGGCACGCTGAGCCTTTGGTTATTTCCTCTTCCTGGTGGGAAATGAGAGTTAAATTTGCCCGTCCAGACACCTCCAGCTAGTCTCTCATTGGTTCTCGCTATTCCTGTTCATCTTCCGCAGAAATTGCAAACTGGGCCAAACAGGAGGTTAAAGGGACTGACTCTCCAAGTCGGGAGAGTGTTAGTAAAGCGTCTGGAATGTTGCACCCGAGTACCAGGGTACGAAAACTGAGACATATTTGAACACGTCTCCCGATCACATGGTTGATCATACTCTAGGTTCCACATGCATGTTTTAGCTGAAGGAAGAATACCTTAAACCTGGGTAGTTGAAACCCGTGGAATGGGTACCATGCAATATGACTTCAAAGGGTCTTCATTTGCTCACCGAACCTCTCCAATCCTATCACTGCTGCGTTTATGTCCCTGTACACATGCTTGATTCTCTTTCGGAGACATAGCAATCCATAGGTTTTAAGATACTTAAGAGTCAGGTACACTCTTAGGCGTTTAATATGCGGTGTTGAGTCCATTTCGTTGAGCAAGGAGTAGCTCTTGTCTATTCCATATTTGGCTTAAGGAACTTTATCTGTGCTCATTTCAATCTCTGGTTTTATGCAGCACCCCAACTCACCTTTCCCCTTAAACAAGCATAAGTTGGTTTTCTAAATTTGAGACCCTGTTCTGTTCTGTAATTCAGTTCCTGTGTAGCCAAGTTTACATTCCGTGTATTACTGATATCTTATGATGTTTCTTTTTCTGTGTGACTTATTTCAGTTAGAATCATCGTACCTGAATCCACTCATTGTGCTGCTACGGGCCTGATGACATAGATTTCACTGCTGAGTGATACTGCATTGTACGTAAGTACCACAAGTTCTTTATCCATTTTTCACTTTCTGTGATATTGAACTTGTACGGTAAACGAGGTTCTTGTAAACAGAGGCGTCCCAAACATTGGGGTGGCTGTATCTTTTTGATTTTAATTTCCCTAAGCTATAGGACCATAAGTGGAAGTGCCCTAGGCTCTGTTGCTTTGTTTTTTAGATGTTTCAGGAAACACCATACACTTCTCCCGAGTGTCTGTTGGCAATTTACATCCCGCCCATCAGCATAACAAGGCTCCCAGTTCTCCATGGCCTGTCCTGCCTTTCTGGATTTTACACTTTTTTCAGATGGCCCTTTTGACCGGGGGGAAGTGAGACTTCATTGTAGTGCAGATTTCCTTTGCAAGCTTGCTTGGTTGGCCAAAAAGGGCGTATGCGTTTTTTCCTGAATATATTCAGGAAAAAACACATACGCCCTTTTTGGCCAAGTGCATCATTGTGGACGTTCTGCCTCTTTTCCTATGCTTTCAATGCAATTCCAGTCTACCTCCTGAAATCGGTTTCCTGCAATTCTGCCCCGCTTTCAAGTCCTCTTGGCAGCCTTACTTCAGTATATTTTTGGACGATAGTTGTCATTTATAACTCTGCAGGTTTGTGAATTACAGTGCCCCTGAGCTCCTTTCTTCAACTCGCTTTCTTGTGAGCTGGCCGCAACACCGCAGGATGGCTTCAGGCCCTAATCTGGTTCCGGCACGGCACGCTGAGCCTTTGGTTATTTCCTCTTCCTGGTGGGAAATGAGAGTTAAATTTGCCCGTCCAGACACCTCCAGCTAGTCTCTCATTGGTTCTCGCTATTCCTGTTCATCTTCCGCAGAAATTGCAAACTGGGCCAAACAGGAGGTTAAAGGGACTGACTCTCCAAGTCGGGAGAGTGTTAGTAAAGCGTCTGGAATGTTGCACCCGAGTACCAGGGTACGAAAACTGAGACATATTTGAACACGTCTCCCGATCACATGGTTGATCATACTCTAGGTTCCACATGCATGTTTTAGCTGAAGGAAGAATACCTTAAACCTGGGTAGTTGAAACCCGTGGAATGGGTACCATGCAATATGACTTCAAAGGGTCTTCATTTGCTCACCGAACCTCTCCAATCCTATCACTGCTGCGTTTATGTCCCTGTACACATGCTTGATTCTCTTTCGGAGACATAGCAATCCATAGGTTTTAAGATACTTAAGAGTCAGGTACACTCTTAGGCGTTTAATATGCGGTGTTGAGTCCATTTCGTTGAGCAAGGAGTAGCTCTTGTCTATTCCATATTTGGCTTAAGGAACTTTATCTGTGCTCATTTCAATCTCTGGTTTTATGCAGCACCCCAACTCACCTTTCCCCTTAAACAAGCATAAGTTGGTTTTCTAAATTTGAGACCCTGTTCTGTTCTGTAATTCAGTTCCTGTGTAGCCAAGTTTACATTCCGTGTATTACTGATATCTTATGATGTTTCTTTTTCTGTGTGACTTATTTCAGTTAGAATCATCGTACCTGAATCCACTCATTGTGCTGCTACGGGCCTGATGACATAGATTTCACTGCTGAGTGATACTGCATTGTACGTAAGTACCACAAGTTCTTTATCCATTTTTCACTTTCTGTGATATTGAACTTGTACGGTAAACGAGGTTCTTGTAAACAGAGGCGTCCCAAACATTGGGGTGGCTGTATCTTTTTGATTTTAATTTCCCTAAGCTATAGGACCATAAGTGGAAATGCCCTAGGCTCTGTTGCTTTGTTTTTTAGATGTTTCAGGAAACACCATACACTTCTCCCGAGTGTCTGTTGGCAATTTACATCCCGCCCATCAGCATAACAAGGCTCCCAGTTCTCCATGGCCTGTCCTGCCTTTCTGGATTTTACACTTTTTTCAGATGGCCCTTTTGACCGGGGGGAAGTGAGACTTCATTGTAGTGCAGATTTCCTTTGCAAGCTTGCTTGGTTGGCCAAAAAGGGCGTATGCGTTTTTTCCTGAATATATTCAGGAAAAAACGCATACGCCCTTTTTGGCCAAGTGCATCATTGTGGACGTTCTGCCTCTTTTCCTATGCTTTCGATGCAATTCCAGTCTACCTCCTGAAATCGGTTTCCTGCAATTCTGCCCCGCTTTCAAGTCCTCTTGGCAGCCTTACTTCAGTATATTTTTGGACGATAGTTGTCATTTATAACTCTGCAGGTTTGTGAATTACAGTGCCCCTGAGCTCCTTTCTTCAACTCGCTTTCTTGTGAGCTGGCCGCAACACCGCAGGATGGCTTCAGGCCCTAATCTGGTTCCGGCACGGCACGCTGAGCCTTTGGTTATTTCCTCTTCCTGGTGGGAAATGAGAGTTAAATTTGCCCGTCCAGACACCTCCAGCTAGTCTCTCATTGGTTCTCGCTATTCCTGTTCATCTTCCGCAGAAATTGCAAACTGGGCCAAACAGGAGGTTAAAGGGACTGACTCTCCAAGTCGGGAGAGTGTTAGTAAAGCGTCTGGAATGTTGCACCCGAGTACCAGGGTACGAAAACTGAGACATATTTGAACACGTCTCCCGATCACATGGTTGATCATACTCTAGGTTCCACATGCATGTTTTAGCTGAAGGAAGAATACCTTAAACCTGGGTAGTTGAAACCCGTGGAATGGGTACCATGCAATATGACTTCAAAGGGTCTTCATTTGCTCACCGAACCTCTCCAATCCTATCACTGCTGCGTTTATGTCCCTGTACACATGCTTGATTCTCTTTCGGAGACATAGCAATCCATAGGTTTTAAGATACTTAAGAGTCAGGTACACTCTTAGGCGTTTAATATGCGGTGTTGAGTCCATTTCGTTGAGCAAGGAGTAGCTCTTGTCTATTCCATATTTGGCTTAAGGAACTTTATCTGTGCTCATTTCAATCTCTGGTTTTATGCAGCACCCCAACTCACCTTTCCCCTTAAACAAGCATAAGTTGGTTTTCTAAATTTGAGACCCTGTTCTGTTCTGTAATTCAGTTCCTGTGTAGCCAAGTTTACATTCCGTGTATTACTGATATCTTATGATGTTTCTTTTTCTGTGTGACTTATTTCAGTTAGAATCATCGTACCTGAATCCACTCATTGTGCTGCTACGGGCCTGATGACATAGATTTCACTGCTGAGTGATACTGCATTGTACGTAAGTACCACAAGTTCTTTATCCATTTTTCACTTTCTGTGATATTGAACTTGTACGGTAAACGAGGTTCTTGTAAACAGAGGCGTCCCAAACATTGGGGTGGCTGTATCTTTTTGATTTTAATTTCCCTAAGCTATAGGACCATAAGTGGAAGTGCCCTAGGCTCTGTTGCTTTGTTTTTTAGATGTTTCAGGAAACACCATACACTTCTCCCGAGTGTCTGTTGGCAATTTACATCCCGCCTATCAGCATAACAAGGCTCCCAGTTCTCCATGGCCTGTCCTGCCTTTCTGGATTTTACACTTTTTTCAGATGGCCCTTTTGACCGGGGGGAAGTGAGACTTCATTGTAGTGCAGATTTCCTTTGCAAGCTTGCTTGGTTGGCCAAAAAGGGCGTATGCGTTTTTTCCTGAATATATTCAGGAAAAAACGCATACGCCCTTTTTGGCCAAGTGCATCATTGTGGACGTTCTGCCTCTTTTCCTATGCTTTCGATGCAATTCCAGTCTACCTCCTGAAATCGGTTTCCTGCAATTCTGCCCCGCTTTCAAGTCCTCTTGGCAGCCTTACTTCAGTATATTTTTGGACGATAGTTGTCATTTATAACTCTGCAGGTTTGTGAATTACAGTGCCCCTGAGCTCCTTTCTTCAACTCGTTTTCTTGTGAGCTGGCCGCAACACCGCAGGATGGCTTCAGGCCCTAATCTGGTTCCGGCACGGCACGCTGAGCCTTTGGTTATTTCCTCTTCCTGGTGGGAAATGAGAGTTAAATTTGCCCGTCCAGACACCTCCAGCTAGTCTCTCATTGGTTCTCGCTATTCCTGTTCATCTTCCGCAGAAATTGCAAACTGGGCCAAACAGGAGGTTAAAGGGACTGACTCTCCAAGTCGGGAGAGTGTTAGTAAAGCGTCTGGAATGTTGCACCCGAGTACCAGGGTACGAAAACTGAGACATATTTGAACACGTCTCCCGATCACATGGTTGATCATACTCTAGGTTCCACATGCATGTTTTAGCTGAAGGAAGAATACCTTAAACCTGGGTAGTTGAAACCCGTGGAATGGGTACCATGCAATATGACTTCAAAGGGTCTTCATTTGCTCACCGAACCTCTCCAATCCTATCACTGCTGCGTTTATGTCCCTGTACACATGCTTGATTCTCTTTCGGAGACATAGCAATCCATAGGTTTTAAGATACTTAAGAGTCAGGTACACTCTTAGGCGTTTAATATGCGGTGTTGAGTCCATTTCGTTGAGCAAGGAGTAGCTCTTGTCTATTCCATATTTGGCTTAAGGAACTTTATCTGTGCTCATTTCAATCTCTGGTTTTATGCAGCACCCCAACTCACCTTTCCCCTTAAACAAGCATAAGTTGGTTTTCTAAATTTGAGACCCTGTTCTGTTCTGTAATTCAGTTCCTGTGTAGCCAAGTTTACATTCCGTGTATTACTGATATCTTATGATGTTTCTTTTTCTGTGTGACTTATTTCAGTTAGAATCATCGTACCTGAATCCACTCATTGTGCTGCTACGGGCCTGATGACATACATTTCACTGCTGAGTGATACTGCATTGTACGTAAGTACCACAAGTTCTTTATCCATTTTTCACTTTCTGTGATATTGAACTTGTACGGTAAACGAGGTTCTTGTAAACAGAGGCGTCCCAAACATTGGGGTGGCTGTATCTTTTTGATTTTAATTTCCCTAAGCTATAGGACCATAAGTGGAAGTGCCCTAGGCTCTGTTGCTTTGTTTTTTAGATGTTTCAGGAAACACCATACACTTCTCCCGAGTGTCTGTTGGCAATTTACATCCCGCCCATCAGCATAACAAGGCTCCCAGTTCTCCATGGCCTGTCCTGCCTTTCTGGATATTACACTTTTTTCAGATGGCCCTTTTGACCGGGGGGAAGTGAGACTTCATTATAGTGCAGATTTCCTTTGCAACCTTGCTTGGTTGGCCAAAAAGGGCGTATGCGTTTTTTCCTGAATATATTCAGGGAAAAACGCATACGCCCTTTTTGGCCAAGTGCATCATTGTGGACGTTCTGCCTCTTTTCCTATGCTTTCGATGCAATTCCAGTCTACCTCCTGAAATCGGTTTCCTGCAATTCTGCCCCGCTTTCAAGTCCTCTTGGCAGCCTTACTTCAGTATATTTTTGGACGATAGTTGTCATTTATAACTCTGCAGGTTTGTGAATTACAGTGCCCCTGAGCTCCTTTCTTCAACTCGCTTTCTTGTGAGCTGGCCGCAACACCGCAGGATGGCTTCAGGCCCTAATCTGGTTCCGGCACGGCACGCTGAGCCTTTGGTTATTTCCTCTTCCTGGTGGGAAATGAGAGTTAAATTTGCCCGTCCAGACACCTCCAGCTAGTCTCTCATTGGTTCTCGCTATTCCTGTTCATCTTCCGCAGAAATTGCAAACTGGGCCAAACAGGAGGTTAAAGGGACTGACTCTCCAAGACGGGAGAGTGTTAGTAAAGCGTCTGGAATGTTGCACCCAAGTACCAGCGTACGAAAACTGAGACATATTTGAACACGTCTCCCGATCACATGGTTGATCATACTCTAGGTTCCACATGCATGTTTTAGCTGAAGGAAGAATACCTTAAACCTGGGTAGTTGAAACCCGTGGAATGGGTACCATGCAATATGACTTCAAAGGGTCTTCATTTGCTCACCGAACCTCTCCAATCCTATCACTGCTGCGTTTACGTCCCTGTACACATGCTTGATTCTCTTTCGGAGACATAGCAATCCATAGATTTTAAGATACTTAAGAGTCAGGTACACTCTTAGGCGTTTAATATGCGGTGTTGAGTCCATTTCGTTGAGCAAGGAGTAGCTCTTGTCTATTCCATATTTGGCTTAAGGAACTTTATCTGTGCTCATTTCAATCTCTGGTTTTATGCAGCACCCCAACTCACCTTTCCCCTTAAACAAGCATAAGTTGGTTTTCTAAATTTGAGACCCTGTTCTGTTCTATAATTCAGTTCCTGTGTAGCCAAGTTTACATTCCGTGTATTACTGATATCTTATGATGTTTCTTTTTCTGTGTGACTTATTTCAGTTAGAATCATCGTACCTGAATCCACTCATTGTGCTGCTACGGGCCTGATGACATAGATTTCACTGCTGAGTGATACTGCATTGTACGTAAGTACCACAAGTTCTTTATCCATTTTTCACTTTCTGTGATATTGAACTTGTACGGTAAACGAGGTTCTTGTAAACAGAGGCGTCCCAAACATTGGGGTGGCTGTATCTTTTTGATTTTAATTTCCCTAAGCTATAGGACCATAAGTGGAAGTGCCCTAGGCTCTGTTGCTTTGTTTTTTAGATGTTTCAGGAAACACCATACACTTCTCCCGAGTGTCTGTTGGCAATTTACATCCCGCCCATCAGCATAACAAGGCTCCCAGTTCTCCATGGCCTGTCCTGCCTTTCTGGATATTACACTTTTTTCAGATGGCCCTTTTGACCGGGGGGAAGTGAGACTTCATTATAGTGCAGATTTCCTTTGCAACCTTGCTTGGTTGGCCAAAAAGGGCGTATGCGTTTTTTCCTGAATATATTCAGGGAAAAACGCATACGCCCTTTTTGGCCAAGTGCATCATTGTGGACGTTCTGCCTCTTTTCCTATGCTTTCGATGCAATTCCAGTCTACCTCCTGAAATCGGTTTCCTGCAATTCTGCCCCGCTTTCAAGTCCTCTTGGCAGCCTTACTTCAGTATATTTTTGGACGATAGTTGTCATTTATAACTCTGCAGGTTTGTGAATTACAGTGCCCCTGAGCTCCTTTCTTCAACTCGCTTTCTTGTGAGCTGGCCGCAACACCGCAGGATGGCTTCAGGCCCTAATCTGGTTCCGGCACGGCACGCTGAGCCTTTGGTTATTTCCTCTTCCTGGTGGGAAATGAGAGTTAAATTTGCCCGTCCAGACACCTCCAGCTAGTCTCTCATTGGTTCTCGCTATTCCTGTTCATCTTCCGCAGAAATTGCAAACTGGGCCAAACAGGAGGTTAAAGGGACTGACTCTCCAAGACGGGAGAGTGTTAGTAAAGCGTCTGGAATGTTGCACCCAAGTACCAGCGTACGAAAACTGAGACATATTTGAACACGTCTCCCGATCACATGGTTGATCATACTCTAGGTTCCACATGCATGTTTTAGCTGAAGGAAGAATACCTTAAACCTGGGTAGTTGAAACCCGTGGAATGGGTACCATGCAATATGACTTCAAAGGGTCTTCATTTGCTCACCGAACCTCTCCAATCCTATCACTGCTGCGTTTACGTCCCTGTACACATGCTTGATTCTCTTTCGGAGACATAGCAATCCATAGATTTTAAGATACTTAAGAGTCAGGTACACTCTTAGGCGTTTAATATGCGGTGTTGAGTCCATTTCGTTGAGCAAGGAGTAGCTCTTGTCTATTCCATATTTGGCTTAAGGAACTTTATCTGTGCTCATTTCAATCTCTGGTTTTATGCAGCACCCCAACTCACCTTTACCCTTAAACAAGCATAAGTTGGTTTTCTAAATTTGAGACCCTGTTCTGTTCTGTAATTCAGTTCCTGTGTAGCCAAGTTTACATTCCGTGTATTACTGATATCTTATGATGTTTCTTTTTCTGTGTGACTTATTTCAGTTAGAATCATCGTACCTGAATCCACTCATTGTGCTGCTACGGGCCTGATGACATAGATTTCACTGCTGAGTGATACTGCATTGTACGTAAGTACCACAAGTTCTTTATCCATTTTTCACTTTCTGTGATATTGAACTTGTACGGTAAACGAGGTTCTTGTAAACAGAGGCGTCCCAAACATTGGGGTGGCTGTATCTTTTTGATTTTAATTTCCCTAAGCTATAGGACCATAAGTGGAAGTGCCCTAGGCTCTGTTGCTTTGTTTTTTAGATGTTTCAGGAAACACCATACACTTCTCCCGAGTGTCTGTTGGCAATTTACATCCCGCCCATCAGCATAACAAGGCTCCCAGTTCTCCATGGCCTGTCCTGCCTTTCTGGATTTTACACTTTTTTCAGATGGCCCTTTTGACCGGGGGGAAGTGAGACTTCATTGTAGTGCAGATTTCCTTTGCAAGCTTGCTTGGTTGGCCAAAAAGGGCGTATGCGTTTTTTCCTGAATATATTCAGGAAAAAACGCATACGCCCTTTTTGGCCAAGTGCATCATTGTGGACGTTCTGCCTCTTTTCCTATGCTTTCGATGCAATTCCAGTCTACCTCCTGAAATCGGTTTCCTGCAATTCTGCCCCGCTTTCAAGTCCTCTTGGCAGCCTTACTTCAGTATATTTTTGGACGATAGTTGTCATTTATAACTCTGCAGGTTTGTGAATTACAGTGCCCCTGAGCTCCTTTCTTCAACTCGCTTTCTTGTGAGCTGGCCGCAACACCGCAGGATGGCTTCAGGCCCTAATCTGGTTCCGGCACGGCACGCTGAGCCTTTGGTTATTTCCTCTTCCTGGTGGGAAATGAGAGTTAAATTTGCCCGTCCAGACACCTCCAGCTAGTCTCTCATTGGTTCTCGCTATTCCTGTTCATCTTCCGCAGAAATTGCAAACTGGGCCAAACAGGAGGTTAAAGGGACTGACTCTCCAAGTCGGGAGAGTGTTAGTAAAGCGTCTGGAATGTTGCACCCGAGTACCAGGGTACGAAAACTGAGACATATTTGAACACGTCTCCCGATCACATGGTTGATCATACTCTAGGTTCCACATGCATGTTTTAGCTGAAGGAAGAATACCTTAAACCTGGGTAGTTGAAACCCGTGGAATGGGTACCATGCAATATGACTTCAAAGGGTCTTCATTTGCTCACCGAACCTCTCCAATCCTATCACTGCTGCGTTTACGTCCCTGTACACATGCTTGATTCTCTTTCGGAGACATAGCAATCCATAGGTTTTAAGATACTTAAGAGTCAGGTACATTCTTAGGCGTTTAATATGTGGTGTTGAGTCCATTTCGTTGAGCAAGGAGTAGCTCTTGTCTATTCCATATTTGGCTTAAGGAACTTTATCTGTGCTCATTTCAATCTCTGGTTTTATGCAGCACCCCAACTCACCTTTACCCTTAAACAAGCATAAGTTGGTTTTCTAAATTTGAGACCCTGTTCTGTTCTGTAATTCAGTTCCTGTGTAGCCAAGTTTACATTCCGTGTATTACTGATATCTTATGATGTTTCTTTTTCTGTGTGACTTATTTCAGTTAGAATCATCGTACCTGAATCCACTCATTGTGCTGCTATGGGCCTGATGACATAGATTTCACTGCTGAGTGATACTGCATTGTACGTAAGTACCACAAGTTCTTTATCCATTTTTCACTTTCTGTGATATTGAACTTGTACGGTAAACGAGGTTCTTGTAAACAGAGGCGTCCCAAACATTGGGGTGGCTGTATCTTTTTGATTTTAATTTCCCTAAGCTATAGGACCATAAGTGGAAGTGCCCTAGGCTCTGTTGCTTTGTTTTTTAGATGTTTCAGGAAACACCATACACTTCTCCCGAGTGTCTGTTGGCAATTTACATCCCGCCCATCAGCATAACAAGGCTCCCAGTTCTCCATGGCCTGTCCTGCCTTTCTGGATTTTACACTTTTTTCAGATGGCCCTTTTGACCGGGGGGAAGTGAGACTTCATTGTAGTGCAGATTTCCTTTGCAAGCTTGCTTGGTTGGCCAAAAAGGGCGTATGCGTTTTTTCCTGAATATATTCAGGAAAAAACGCATACGCCCTTTTTGGCCAAGTGCATCATTGTGGACGTTCTGCCTCTTTTCCTATGCTTTCGATGCAATTCCAGTCTACCTCCTGAAATCGGTTTCCTGCAATTCTGCCCCGCTTTCAAGTCCTCTTGGCAGCCTTACTTCAGTATATTTTTGGACGATAGTTGTCATTTATAACTCTGCAGGTTTGTGAATTACAGTGCCCCTGAGCTCCTTTCTTCAACTCGCTTTCTTGTGAGCTGGCCGCAACACCGCAGGATGGCTTCAGGCCCTAATCTGGTTCCGGCACGGCACGCTGAGCCTTTGGTTATTTCCTCTTCCTGGTGGGAAATGAGAGTTAAATTTGCCCGTCCAGACACCTCCAGCTAGTCTCTCATTGGTTCTCGCTATTCCTGTTCATCTTCCGCAGAAATTGCAAACTGGGCCAAACAGGAGGTTAAAGGGACTGACTCTCCAAGTCGGGAGAGTGTTAGTAAAGCGTCTGGAATGTTGCACCCGAGTACCAGGGTACGAAAACTGAGACATATTTGAACACGTCTCCCGATCACATGGTTGATCATACTCTAGGTTCCACATGCATGTTTTAGCTGAAGGAAGAATACCTTAAACCTGGGTAGTTGAAACCCGTGGAATGGGTACCATGCAATATGACTTCAAAGGGTCTTCATTTGCTCACCGAACCTCTCCAATCCTATCACTGCTGCGTTTACGTCCCTGTACACATGCTTGATTCTCTTTCGGAGACATAGCAATCCATAGGTTTTAAGATACTTAAGAGTCAGGTACATTCTTAGGCGTTTAATATGCGGTGTTGAGTCCATTTCGTTGAGCAAGGAGTAGCTCTTGTCTATTCCATATTTGGCTTAAGGAACTTTATCTGTGCTCATTTCAATCTCTGGTTTTATGCAGCACCCCAACTCACCTTTACCCTTAAACAAGCATAAGTTGGTTTTCTAAATTTGAGACCCTGTTCTGTTCTGTAATTCAGTTCCTGTGTAGCCAAGTTTACATTCCGTGTATTACTGATATCTTATGATGTTTCTTTTTCTGTGTGACTTATTTCAGTTAGAATCATCGTACCTGAATCCACTCATTGTGCTGCTATGGGCCTGATGACATAGATTTCACTGCTGAGTGATACTGCATTGTACGTAAGTACCACAAGTTCTTTATCCATTTTTCACTTTCTGTGATATTGAACTTGTACGGTAAACGAGGTTCTTGTAAACAGAGGCGTCCCAAACATTGGGGTGGCTGTATCTTTTTGATTTTAATTTCCCTAAGCTATAGGACCATAAGTGGAAGTGCCCTAGGCTCTGTTGCTTTGTTTTTTAGATGTTTCAGGAAACACCATACACTTCTCCCGAGTGTCTGTTGGCAATTTACATCCCGCCCATCAGCATAACAAGGCTCCCAGTTCTCCATGGCCTGTCCTGCCTTTCTGGATTTTACACTTTTTTCAGATGGCCCTTTTGACCGGGGGGAAGTGAGACTTCATTGTAGTGCAGATTTCCTTTGCAAGCTTGCTTGGTTGGCCAAAAAGGGCGTATGCGTTTTTTCCTGAATATATTCAGGAAAAAACGCATACGCCCTTTTTGGCCAAGTGCATCATTGTGGACGTTCTGCCTCTTTTCCTATGCTTTCGATGCAATTCCAGTCTACCTCCTGAAATCGGTTTCCTGCAATTCTGCCCCGCTTTCAAGTCCTCTTGGCAGCCTTACTTCAGTATATTTTTGGACGATAGTTGTCATTTATAACTCTGCAGGTTTGTGAATTACAGTGCCCCTGAGCTCCTTTCTTCAACTCGCTTTCTTGTGAGCTGGCCGCAACACCGCAGGATGGCTTCAGGCCCTAATCTGGTTCCGGCACGGCACGCTGAGCCTTTGGTTATTTCCTCTTCCTGGTGGGAAATGAGAGTTAAATTTGCCCGTCCAGACACCTCCAGCTAGTCTCTCATTGGTTCTCGCTATTCCTGTTCATCTTCCGCAGAAATTGCAAACTGGGCCAAACAGGAGGTTAAAGGGACTGACTCTCCAAGTCGGGAGAGTGTTAGTAAAGCGTCTGGAATGTTGCACCCGAGTACCAGGGTACGAAAACTGAGACATATTTGAACACGTCTCCCGATCACATGGTTGATCATACTCTAGGTTCCACATGCATGTTTTAGCTGAAGGAAGAATACCTTAAACCTGGGTAGTTGAAACCCGTGGAATGGGTACCATGCAATATGACTTCAAAGGGTCTTCATTTGCTCACCGAACCTCTCCAATCCTATCACTGCTGCGTTTACGTCCCTGTACACATGCTTGATTCTCTTTCGGAGACATAGCAATCCATAGGTTTTAAGATACTTAAGAGTCAGGTACACTCTTAGGCGTTTAATATGCGGTGTTGAGTCCATTTCGTTGAGCAAGGAGTAGCTCTTGTCTATTCCATATTTGGCTTAAGGAACTTTATCTGTGCTCATTTCAATCTCTGGTTTTATGCAGCACCCCAACTCACCTTTCCCCTTAAACAAGCATAAGTTGGTTTTCTAAATTTGAGACCCTGTTCTGTTCTGTAATTCAGTTCCTGTGTAGCCAAGTTTACATTCCGTGTATTACTGATATCTTATGATGTTTCTTTTTCTGTGTGACTTATTTCAGTTAGAATCATCGTACCTGAATCCACTCATTGTGCTGCTACGGGCCTGATGACATAGATTTCACTTCTGAGTGATACTGCATTGTACGTAAGTACCACAAGTTCTTTATCCATTTTTCACTTTCTGTGATATTGAACTTGTACGGTAAACGAGGTTCTTGTAAACAGAGGCGTCCCAAACATTGGGGTGGCTGTATCTTTTTGATTTTAATTTCCCTAAGCTATAGGACCATAAGTGGAAGTGCCCTAGGCTCTGTTGCTTTGTTTTTTAGATGTTTCAGGAAACACCATACACTTCTCCCGAGTGTCTGTTGGCAATTTACATCCCGCCCATCAGCATAACAAGGCTCCCAGTTCTCCATGGCCTGTCCTGCCTTTCTGGATTTTACACTTTTTTCAGATGGCCCTTTTGACCGGGGGGAAGTGAGACTTCATTGTAGTGCAGATTTCCTTTGCAAGCTTGCTTGGTTGGCCAAAAAGGGCGTATGCGTTTTTTCCTGAATATATTCAGGAAAAAACGCATACGCCCTTTTTGGCCAAGTTCATCATTGTGGACGTTCTGCCTCTTTTCCTATGCTTTCGATGCAATTCCAGTCTACCTCCTAAAATCGGTTTCCTGCAATTCTGCCCCGCTTTCAAGTCCTCTTGGCAGCCTTACTTCAGTATATTTTTGGACGATAGTTGTCATTTATAACTCTGCAGGTTTGTGAATTACAGTGCCCCTGAGCTCCTTTCTTCAACTCGCTTTCTTGTGAGCTGGCCGCAACACCGCAGGATGGCTTCAGGCCCTAATCTGGTTCCGGCACGGCACGCTGAGCCTTTGGTTATTTCCTCTTCCTGGTGGGAAATGAGAGTTAAATTTGCCCGTCCAGACACCTCCAGCTAGTCTCTCATTGGTTCTCGCTATTCCTGTTCATCTTCCGCAGAAATTGCAAACTGGGCCAAACAGGAGGTTAAAGGGACTGACTCTCCAAGTCGGGAGAGTGTTAGTAAAGCGTCTGGAATGTTGCACCCGAGTACCAGGGTACGAAAACTGAGACATATTTGAACACGTCTCCTGATCACATGGTTGATCATACTCTAGGTTCCACATGCATGTTTTAGCTGAAGGAAGAATACCTTAAACCTGGGTAGTTGAAACCCGTGGAATGGGTACCATGCAATATGACTTCAAAGGGTCTTCATTTGCTCACCGAACCTCTCCAATCCTATCACTGCTGCGTTTATGTCCCTGTACACATGCTTGATTCTCTTTCGGAGACATAGCAATCCATAGGTTTTAAGATACTTAAGAGTCAGGTACACTCTTAGGCGTTTAATATGCGGTGTTGAGTCCATTTCGTTGAGCAAGGAGTAGCTCTTGTCTATTCCATATTTGGCTTAAGGAACTTTATCTGTGCTCATTTCAATCTCTGGTTTTATGCAGCACCCCAACTCACCTTTCCCCTTAAACAAGCATAAGTTGGTTTTCTAAATTTGAGACCCTGTTCTGTTCTGTAATTCAGTTCCTGTGTAGCCAAGTTTACATTCCGTGTATTACTGATATCTTATGATGTTTCTTTTTCTGTGTGACTTATTTCAGTTAGAATCATCGTACCTGAATCCACTCATTGTGCTGCTACGGGCCTGATGACATAGATTTCACTGCTGAGTGATACTGCATTGTACGTAAGTACCACAAGTTCTTTATCCATTTTTCACTTTCTGTGATATTGAACTTGTACGGTAAACGAGGTTCTTGTAAACAGAGGCGTCCCAAACATTGGGGTGGCTGTATCTTTTTGATTTTAATTTCCCTAAGCTATAGGACCATAAGTGGAAGTGCCCTAGGCTCTGTTGCTTTGTTTTTTAGATGTTTCAGGAAACACCATACACTTCTCCCGAGTGTCTGTTGGCAATTTACATCCCGCCCATCAGCATAACAAGGCTCCCAGTTCTCCATGGCCTGTCCTGCCTTTCTGGATTTTACACTTTTTTCAGATGGCCCTTTTGACCGGGGGGAAGTGAGACTTCATTGTAGTGCAGATTTCCTTTGCAAGCTTGCTTGGTTGGCCAAAAAGGGCGTATGCGTTTTTTCCTGAATATATTCAGGAAAAAACGCATACGCCCTTTTTGGCCAAGTGCATCATTGTGGACGTTCTGCCTCTTTTCCTATGCTTTCAATGCAATTCCAGTCTACCTCCTGAAATCGGTTTCCTGCAATTCTGCCCCGCTTTCAAGTCCTCTTGGCAGCCTTACTTCAGTATATTTTTGGACGATAGTTGTCATTTATAACTCTGCAGGTTTGTGAATTACAGTGCCCCTGAGCTCCTTTCTTCAACTCGTTTTCTTGTGAGCTGGCCGCAACACCGCAGGATGGCTTCAGGCCCTAATCTGGTTCCGGCACGGCACGCTGAGCCTTTGGTTATTTCCTCTTCCTGGTGGGAAATGAGAGTTAAATTTGCCCGTCCAGACACCTCCAGCTAGTCTCTCATTGGTTCTCGCTATTCCTGTTCATCTTCCGCAGAAATTGCAAACTGGGCCAAACAGGAGGTTAAAGGGACTGACTCTCCAAGTCGGGAGAGTGTTAGTAAAGCGTCTGGAATGTTGCACCCGAGTACCAGGGTACGAAAACTGAGACATATTTGAACACGTCTCCCGATCACATGGTTGATCATACTCTAGGTTCCACATGCATGTTTTAGCTGAAGGAAGAATACCTTAAACCTGGGTAGTTGAAACCCGTGGAATGGGTACCATGCAATATGACTTCAAAGGGTCTTCATTTGCTCACCGAACCTCTCCAATCCTATCACTGCTGCGTTTATGTCCCTGTACACATGCTTGATTCTCTTTCGGAGACATAGCAATCCATAGGTTTTAAGATACTTAAGAGTCAGGTACACTCTTAGGCGTTTAATATGCGGTGTTGAGTCCATTTCGTTGAGCAAGGAGTAGCTCTTGTCTATTCCATATTTGGCTTAAGGAACTTTATCTGTGCTCATTTCAATCTCTGGTTTTATGCAGCACCCCAACTCACCTTTCCCCTTAAACAAGCATAAGTTGGTTTTCTAAATTTGAGACCCTGTTCTGTTCTGTAATTCAGTTCCTGTGTAGCCAAGTTTACATTCCGTGTATTACTGATATCTTATGATGTTTCTTTTTCTGTGTGACTTATTTCAGTTAGAATCATCGTACCTGAATCCACTCATTGTGCTGCTACGGGCCTGATGACATAGATTTCACTGCTGAGTGATACTGCATTGTACGTAAGTACCACAAGTTCTTTATCCATTTTTCACTTTCTGTGATATTGAACTTGTACGGTAAACGAGGTTCTTGTAAACAGAGGCGTCCCAAACATTGGGGTGGCTGTATCTTTTTGATTTTAATTTCCCTAAGCTATAGGACCATAAGTGGAAGTGCCCTAGGCTCTGTTGCTTTGTTTTTTAGATGTTTCAGGAAACACCATACACTTCTCCCGAGTGTCTGTTGGCAATTTACATCCCGCCCATCAGCATAACAAGGCTCCCAGTTCTCCATGGCCTGTCCTGCCTTTCTGGATTTTACACTTTTTTCAGATGGCCCTTTTGACCGGGGGGAAGTGAGACTTCATTGTAGTGCAGATTTCCTTTGCAAGCTTGCTTGGTTGGCCAAAAAGGGCGTATGCGTTTTTTCCTGAATATAGTCAGGAAAAAACGCATACGCCCTTTTTGGCCAAGTGCATCATTGTGGACGTTCTGCCTCTTTTCCTATGCTTTCAATGCAATTCCAGTCTACCTCCTGAAATCGGTTTCCTGCAATTCTGCCCCGCTTTCAAGTCCTCTTGGCAGCCTTACTTCAGTATATTTTTGGATGATAGTTGTCATTTATAACTCTGCAGGTTTGTGAATTACAGTGCCCCTGATCTCCTTTCTTCAACTCGCTTTCTTGTGAGCTGGCCGCAGCACCGCAGGATGGCTTCAGGCCCTAATCTGGTTCCGGCACGGCACGCTGAGCCTTTGGTTATTTCCTCTTCCTGGTGGGAAATGAGAGTTAAATTTGCCCGTCCAGACACCTCCAGCTAGTCTCTCATTGGTTCTCGCTATTCCTGTTCATCTTCCGCAGAAATTGCAAACTGGGCCAAACAGGAGGTTAAAGGGACTGACTCTCCAAGTCGGGAGAGTGTTAGTAAAGCGTCTGGAATGTTGCACCCGAGTACCAGGGTACGAAAACTGAGACATATTTGAACACGTCTCCCGATCACATGGTTGATCATACTCTAGGTTCCACATGCATGTTTTAGCTGAAGGAAGAATACCTTAAACCTGGGTAGTTGAAACCCGTGGAATGGGTACCATGCAATATGACTTCAAAGGGTCTTCATTTGCTCACCGAACCTCTCCAATCCTATCACTGCTGCGTTTACGTCCCTGTACACATGCTTGATTCTCTTTCGGAGACATAGCAATCCATAGGTTTTAAGATACTTAAGAGTCAGGTACACTCTTAGGCGTTTAATATGCGGTGTTGAGTCCATTTCGTTGAGCAAGGAGTAGCTCTTGTCTATTCCATATTTGGCTTAAGGAACTTTATCTGTGCTCATTTCAATCTCTGGTTTTATGCAGCACCCCAACTCACCTTTCCCCTTAAACAAGCATAAGTTGGTTTTCTAAATTTGAGACCCTGTTCTGTTCTGTAATTCAGTTCCTGTGTAGCCAAGTTTACATTCCGTGTATTACTGATATCTTATGATGTTTCTTTTTCTGTGTGACTTATTTCAGTTAGAATCATCGTACCTGAATCCACTCATTGTGCTGCTACGGGCCTGATGACATAGATTTCACTGCTGAGTGATACTGCATTGTACGTAAGTACCACAAGTTCTTTATCCATTTTTCACTTTCTGTGATATTGAACTTGTACGGTAAACGAGGTTCTTGTAAACAGAGGCGTCCCAAACATTGGGGTGGCTGTATCTTTTTGATTTTAATTTCCCTAAGCTATAGGACCATAAGTGGAAGTGCCCTAGGCTCTGTTGCTTTGTTTTTTAGATGTTTCAGGAAACACCATACACTTCTCCCGAGTGTCTGTTGGCAATTTACATCCCGCCCATCAGCATAACAAGGCTCCCAGTTCTCCATGGCCTGTCCTGCCTTTCTGGATTTTACACTTTTTTCAGATGGCCCTTTTGACCGGGGGGAAGTGAGACTTCATTGTAGTGCAGATTTCCTTTGCAAGCTTGCTTGGTTGGCCAAAAAGGGCGTATGCGTTTTTTCCTGAATATATTCAGGAAAAAACGCATACGCCCTTTTTGGCCAAGTGCATCATTGTGGACGTTCTGCCTCTTTTCCTATGCTTTCAATGCAATTCCAGTCTACCTCCTGAAATCGGTTTCCTGCAATTCTGCCCCGCTTTCAAGTCCTCTTGGCAGCCTTACTTCAGTATATTTTTGGACGATAGTTGTCATTTATAACTCTGCAGGTTTGTGAATTACAGTGCCCCTGAGCTCCTTTCTTCAACTCGCTTTCTTGTGAGCTGGCCGCAACACCGCAGGATGGCTTCAGGCCCTAATCTGGTTCCGGCACGGCACGCTGAGCCTTTGGTTATTTCCTCTTCCTGGTGGGAAATGAGAGTTAAATTTGCCCGTCCAGACACCTCCAGCTAGTCTCTCATTGGTTCTCGCTATTCCTGTTCATCTTCCGCAGAAATTGCAAACTGGGCCAAACAGGAGGTTAAAGGGACTGACTCTCCAAGTCGGGAGAGTGTTAGTAAAGCGTCTGGAATGTTGCACCCGAGTACCAGGGTACGAAAACTGAGACATATTTGAACACGTCTCCCGATCACATGGTTGATCATACTCTAGGTTCCACATGCATGTTTTAGCTGAAGGAAGAATACCTTAAACCTGGGTAGTTGAAACCCGTGGAATGGGTACCATGCAATATGACTTCAAAGGGTCTTCATTTGCTCACCGAACCTCTCCAATCCTATCACTGCTGCGTTTACGTCCCTGTACACATGCTTGATTCTCTTTCGGAGACATAGCAATCCATAGGTTTTAAGATACTTAAGAGTCAGGTACACTCTTAGGCGTTTAATATGCGGTGTTGAGTCCATTTCGTTGAGCAAGGAGTAGCTCTTGTCTATTCCATATTTGGCTTAAGGAACTTTATCTGTGCTCATTTCAATCTCTGGTTTTATGCAGCACCCCAACTCACCTTTCCCCTTAAACAAGCATAAGTTGGTTTTCTAAATTTGAGACCCTGTTCTGTTCTGTAATTCAGTTCCTGTGTAGCCAAGTTTACATTCCGTGTATTACTGATATCTTATGATGTTTCTTTTTCTGTGTGACTTATTTCAGTTAGAATCATCGTACCTGAATCCACTCATTGTGCTGCTACGGGCCTGATGACATAGATTTCACTGCTGAGTGATACTGCATTGTACGTAAGTACCACAAGTTCTTTATCCATTTTTCACTTTCTGTGATATTGAACTTGTACGGTAAACGAGGTTCTTGTAAACAGAGGCGTCCCAAACATTGGGGTGGCTGTATCTTTTTGATTTTAATTTCCCTAAGCTATAGGACCATAAGTGGAAGTGCCCTAGGCTCTGTTGCTTTGTTTTTTAGATGTTTCAGGACACACCATACACTTCTCCCGAGTGTCTGTTGGCAATTTACATCCCGCCCATCAGCATAACAAGGCTCCCAGTTCTCCATGGCCTGTCCTGCCTTTCTGGATTTTACACTTTTTTCAGATGGCCCTTTTGACCGGGGGGAAGTGAGACTTCATTGTAGTGCAGATTTCCTTTGCAAGCTTGCTTGGTTGGCCAAAAAGGGCGTATGCGTTTTTTCCTGAATATATTCAGGAAAAAACGCATACGCCCTTTTTGGCCAAGTGCATCATTGTGGACGTTCTGCCTCTTTTCCTATGCTTTCGATGCAATTCCAGTCTACCTCCTGAAATCGGTTTCCTGCAATTCTGCCCCGCTTTCAAGTCCTCTTGGCAGCCTTACTTCAGTATATTTTTGGACGATAGTTGTCATTTATAACTCTGCAGGTTTGTGAATTACAGTGCCCCTGAGCTCCTTTCTTCAACTCGCTTTCTTGTGAGCTGGCCGCAACACCGCAGGATGGCTTCAGGCCCTAATCTGGTTCCGGCACGGCACGCTGAGCCTTTGGTTATTTCCTCTTCCTGGTGGGAAATGAGAGTTAAATTTGCCCGTCCAGACACCTCCAGCTAGTCTCTCATTGGTTCTCGCTATTCCTGTTCATCTTCCGCAGAAATTGCAAACTGGGCCAAACAGGAGGTTAAAGGGACTGACTCTCCAAGTCGGGAGAGTGTTAGTAAAGCGTCTGGAATGTTGCACCCGAGTACCAGGGTACGAAAACGGAGACATATTTGAACACGTCTCCCGATCACATGGTTGATCATACTCTAGGTTCCACATGCATGTTTTAGCTGAAGGAAGAATACCTTAAACCTGGGTAGTTGAAACCCGTGGAATGGGTACCATGCAATATGACTTCAAAGGGTCTTCATTTGCTCACCGAACCTCTCCAATCCTATCACTGCTGCGTTTATGTCCCTGTACACATGCTTGATTCTCTTTCGGAGACATAGCAATCCATAGGTTTTAAGATACTTAAGAGTCAGGTACACTCTTAGGCGTTTAATATGCGGTGTTGAGTCCATTTCGTTGAGCAAGGAGTAGCTCTTGTCTATTCCATATTTGGCTTAAGGAACTTTATCTGTGCTCATTTCAATCTCTGGTTTTATGCAGCACCCCAACTCACCTTTCCCCTTAAACAAGCATAAGTTGGTTTTCTAAATTTGAGACCCTGTTCTGTTCTGTAATTCAGTTCCTGTGTAGCCAAGTTTACATTCCGTGTATTACTGATATCTTATGATGTTTCTTTTTCTGTGTGACTTATTTCAGTTAGAATCATCGTACCTGAATCCACTCATTGTGCTGCTACGGGCCTGATGACATACATTTCACTGCTGAGTGATACTGCATTGTACGTAAGTACCACAAGTTCTTTATCCATTTTTCACTTTCTGTGATATTGAACTTGTACGGTAAACGAGGTTCTTGTAAACAGAGGCGTCCCAAACATTGGGGTGGCTGTATCTTTTTGATTTTAATTTCCCTAAGCTATAGGACCATAAGTGGAAGTGCCCTAGGCTCTGTTGCTTTGTTTTTTAGATGTTTCAGGAAACACCATACACTTCTCCCGAGTGTCTGTTGGCAATTTACATCCCGCCCATCAGCATAACAAGGCTCCCAGTTCTCCATGGCCTGTCCTGCCTTTCTGGATTTTACACTTTTTTCAGATGGCCCTTTTGACCGGGGGGAAGTGAGACTTCATTGTAGTGCAGATTTCCTTTGCAAGCTTGCTTGGTTGGCCAAAAAGGGCGTATGCGTTTTTTCCTGAATATATTCAGGAAAAAACGCATACGCCCTTTTTGGCCAAGTGCATCATTGTGGACGTTCTGCCTCTTTTCCTATGCTTTCGATGCAATTCCAGTCTACCTCCTGAAATCGGTTTCCTGCAATTCTGCCCCGCTTTCAAGTCCTCTTGGCAGCCTTACTTCAGTATATTTTTGGACGATAGTTGTCATTTATAACTCTGCAGGTTTGTGAATTACAGTGCCCCTGAGCTCCTTTCTTCAACTCGCTTTCTTGTGAGCTGGCCGCAACACCGCAGGATGGCTTCAGGCCCTAATCTGGTTCCGGCACGGCACGCTGAGCCTTTGGTTATTTCCTCTTCCTGGTGGGAAATGAGAGTTAAATTTGCCCGTCCAGACACCTCCAGCTAGTCTCTCATTGGTTCTCGCTATTCCTGTTCATCTTCCGCAGAAATTGCAAACTGGGCCAAACAGGAGGTTAAAGGGACTGACTCTCCAAGTCGGGAGAGTGTTAGTAAAGCGTCTGGAATGTTGCACCCGAGTACCAGGGTACGAAAACGGAGACATATTTGAACACGTCTCCCGATCACATGGTTGATCATACTCTAGGTTCCACATGCATGTTTTAGCTGAAGGAAGAATACCTTAAACCTGGGTAGTTGAAACCCGTGGAATGGGTACCATGCAATATGACTTCAAAGGGTCTTCATTTGCTCACCGAACCTCTCCAATCCTATCACTGCTGCGTTTATGTCCCTGTACACATGCTTGATTCTCTTTCGGAGACATAGCAATCCATAGGTTTTAAGATACTTAAGAGTCAGGTACACTCTTAGGCGTTTAATATGCGGTGTTGAGTCCATTTCGTTGAGCAAGGAGTAGCTCTTGTCTATTCCATATTTGGCTTAAGGAACTTTATCTGTGCTCATTTCAATCTCTGGTTTTATGCAGCACCCCAACTCACCTTTCCCCTTAAACAAGCATAAGTTGGTTTTCTAAATTTGAGACCCTGTTCTGTTCTGTAATTCAGTTCCTGTGTAGCCAAGTTTACATTCCGTGTATTACTGATATCTTATGATGTTTCTTTTTCTGTGTGACTTATTTCAGTTAGAATCATCGTACCTGAATCCACTCATTGTGCTGCTACGGGCCTGATGACATACATTTCACTGCTGAGTGATACTGCATTGTACGTAAGTACCACAAGTTCTTTATCCATTTTTCACTTTCTGTGATATTGAACTTGTACGGTAAACGAGGTTCTTGTAAACAGAGGCGTCCCAAACATTGGGGTGGCTGTATCTTTTTGATTTTAATTTCCCTAAGCTATAGGACCATAAGTGGAAGTGCCCTAGGCTCTGTTGCTTTGTTTTTTAGATGTTTCAGGAAACACCATACACTTCTCCCGAGTGTCTGTTGGCAATTTACATCCCGCCCATCAGCATAACAAGGCTCCCAGTTCTCCATGGCCTGTCCTGCCTTTCTGGATTTTACACTTTTTTCAGATGGCCCTTTTGACCGGGGGGAAGTGAGACTTCATTGTAGTGCAGATTTCCTTTGCAAGCTTGCTTGGTTGGCCAAAAAGGGCGTATGCGTTTTTTCCTGAATATATTCAGGAAAAAACGCATACGCCCTTTTTGGCCAAGTGCATCATTGTGGACGTTCTGCCTCTTTTCCTATGCTTTCGATGCAATTCCAGTCTACCTCCTGAAATCGGTTTCCTGCAATTCTGCCCCGCTTTCAAGTCCTCTTGGCAGCCTTACTTCAGTATATTTTTGGACGATAGTTGTCATTTATAACTCTGCAGGTTTGTGAATTACAGTGCCCCTGAGCTTCTTTCTTCAACTCGCTTTCTTGTGAGCTGGCCGCAACACCGCAGGATGGCTTCAGGCCCTAATCTGGTTCTGGCACGGCACGCTGAGCCTTTGGTTATTTCCTCTTCCTGGTGGGAAATGAGAGTTAAATTTGCCCGTCCAGACACCTCCAGCTAGTCTCTCATTGGTTCTCGCTATTCCTGTTCATCTTCCGCAGAAATTGCAAACTGGGCCAAACAGGAGGTTAAAGGGACTGACTCTCCAAGTCGGGAGAGTGTTAGTAAAGCGTCTGGAATGTTGCACCCGAGTACCAGGGTACGAAAACGGAGACATATTTGAACACGTCTCCCGATCACATGGTTGATCATACTCTAGGTTCCACATGCATGTTTTAGCTGAAGGAAGAATACCTTAAACCTGGGTAGTTGAAACCCGTGGAATGGGTACCATGCAATATGTCTTCAAAGGGTCTTCATTTGCTCACCGAACCTCTCCAATCCTATCACTGCTGCGTTTATGTCCCTGTACACATGCTTGATTCTCTTTCGGAGACATAGCAATCCATAGGTTTTAAGATACTTAAGAGTCAGGTACACTCTTAGGCGTTTAATATGCGGTGTTGAGTCCATTTCGTTGAGCAAGGAGTAGCTCTTGTCTATTCCATATTTGGCTTAAGGAACTTTATCTGTGCTCATTTCAATCTCTGGTTTTATGCAGCACCCCAACTCACCTTTCCCCTTAAACAAGCATAAGTTGGTTTTCTAAATTTGAGACCCTGTTCTGTTCTGTAATTCAGTTCCTGTGTAGCCAAGTTTACATTCCGTGTATTACTGATATCTTATGATGTTTCTTTTTCTGTGTGACTTATTTCAGTTAGAATCATCGTACCTGAATCCACTCATTGTGCTGCTACGGGCCTGATGACATAGATTTCACTGCTGAGTGATACTGCATTGTACGTAAGTACCACAAGTTCTTTATCCATTTTTCACTTTCTGTGATATTGAACTTGTACGGTAAACGAGGTTCTTGTAAACAGAGGCGTCCCAAACATTGGGGTGGCTGTATCTTTTTGATTTTAATTTCCCTAAGCTATAGGACCATAAGTGGAAGTGCCCTAGGCTCTGTTGCTTTGTTTTTTAGATGTTTCAGGAAACACCATACACTTCTCCCGAGTGTCTGTTGGCAATTTACATCCCGCCCATCAGCATAACAAGGCTCCCAGTTCTCCATGGCCTGTCCTGCCTTTCTGGATTTTACACTTTTTTCAGATGGCCCTTTTGACCGGGGGGAAGTGAGACTTCATTGTAGTGCAGATTTCCTTTGCAAGCTTGCTTGGTTGGCCAAAAAGGGCGTATGCGTTTTTTCCTGAATATATTCAGGAAAAAACGCATACGCCCTTTTTGGCCAAGTGCATCATTGTGGACGTTCTGCCTCTTTTCCTATGCTTTCGATGCAATTCCAGTCTACCTCCTGAAATCGGTTTCCTGCAATTCTGCCCCGCTTTCAAGTCCTCTTGGCAGCCTTACTTCAGTATATTTTTGGACGATAGTTGTCATTTATAACTCTGCAGGTTTGTGAATTACAGTGCCCCTGAGCTCCTTTCTTCAACTCGCTTTCTTGTGAGCTGGCCGCAACACCGCAGGATGGCTTCAGGCCCTAATCTGGTTCCGGCACGGCACGCTGAGCCTTTGGTTATTTCCTCTTCCTGGTGGGAAATGAGAGTTAAATTTGCCCGTCCAGACACCTCCAGCTAGTCTCTCATTGGTTCTCGCTATTCCTGTTCATCTTCCGCAGAAATTGCAAACTGGGCCAAACAGGAGGTTAAAGGGACTGACTCTCCAAGTCGGGAGAGTGTTAGTAAAGCGTCTGGAATGTTGCACCCGAGTACCAGGGTACGAAAACTGAGACATATTTGATCGCGTCTCCCGATCACATGGTTGATCATACTCTAGGTTCCACATGCATGTTTTAGCTGAAGGAAGAATACCTTAAACCTGGGTAGTTGAAACCCGTGGAATGGGTACCATGCAATATGACTTCAAAGGGTCTTCATTTGCTCACCGAACCTCTCCAATCCTATCACTGCTGCGTTTATGTCCCTGTACACATGCTTGATTCTCTTTCGGAGACATAGCAATCCATAGGTTTTAAGATACTTAAGAGTCAGGTACATTCTTAGGCGTTTAATATGCGGTGTTGAGTCCATTTCGTTGAGCAAGGAGTAGCTCTTGTCTATTCCATATTTGGCTTAAGGAACTTTATCTGTGCTCATTTCAATCTCTGGTTTTATGCAGCACCCCAACTCACCTTTCCCCTTAAACAAGCATAAGTTGGTTTTCTAAATTTGAGACCCTGTTCTGTTCTGTAATTCAGTTCCTGTGTAGCCAAGTTTACATTCCGTGTATTACTGATATCTTATGATGTTTCTTTTTCTGTGTGACTTATTTCAGTTAGAATCATCGTACCTGAATCCACTCATTGTGCTGCTACGGGCCTGATGACATAGATTTCACTGCTGAGTGATACTGCATTGTACGTAAGTACCACAAGTTCTTTATCCATTTTTCACTTTCTGTGATATTGAACTTGTACGGTAAACGAGGTTCTTGTAAACAGAGGCGTCCCAAACATTGGGGTGGCTGTATCTTTTTGATTTTAATTTCCCTAAGCTATAGGACCATAAGTGGAAGTGCCCTAGGCTCTGTTGCTTTGTTTTTTAGATGTTTCAGGACACACCATACACTTCTCCCGAGTGTCTGTTGGCAATTTACATCCCGCCCATCAGCATAACAAGGCTCCCAGTTCTCCATGGCCTGTCCTGCCTTTCTGGATTTTACACTTTTTTCAGATGGCCCTTTTGACCGGGGGGAAGTGAGACTTCATTGTAGTGCAGATTTCCTTTGCAAGCTTGCTTGGTTGGCCAAAAAGGGCGTATGCGTTTTTTCCTGAATATATTCAGGAAAAAACGCATACGCCCTTTTTGGCCAAGTGCATCATTGTGGACGTTCTGCCTCTTTTCCTATGCTTTCAATGCAATTCCAGTCTACCTCCTGAAATCGGTTTCCTGCAATTCTGCCCCGCTTTCAAGTCCTCTTGGCAGCCTTACTTCAGTATATTTTTGGACGATAGTTGTCATTTATAACTCTGCAGGTTTGTGAATTACAGTGCCCCTGAGCTCCTTTCTTCAACTCGTTTTCTTGTGAGCTGGCCGCAACACCGCAGGATGGCTTCAGGCCCTAATCTGGTTCCGGCACGGCACGCTGAGCCTTTGGTTATTTCCTCTTCCTGGTGGGAAATGAGAGTTAAATTTGCCCGTCCAGACACCTCCAGCTAGTCTCTCATTGGTTCTCGCTATTCCTGT
Source organism: Globicephala melas (assembly GCF_963455315.2). Classification (NCBI taxonomy): domain Eukaryota; kingdom Metazoa; phylum Chordata; class Mammalia; order Artiodactyla; family Delphinidae; genus Globicephala; species Globicephala melas. The sequence continues at coordinate 23,323 of NW_027207661.1, read as the reverse complement.
TCATCTTCCGCAGAAATTGCAAACTGGGCCAAACAGGAGGTTAAAGGGACTGACTCTCCAAGTCGGGAGAGTGTTAGTAAAGCGTCTGGAATGTTGCACCCGAGTACCAGGGTACGAAAACTGAGACATATTTGAACACGTCTCCCGATCACATGGTTGATCATACTCTAGGTTCCACATGCATGTTTTAGCTGAAGGAAGAATACCTTAAACCTGGGTAGTTGAAACCCGTGGAATGGGTACCATGCAATATGACTTCAAAGGGTCTTCATTTGCTCACCGAACCTCTCCAATCCTATCACTGCTGCGTTTATGTCCCTGTACACATGCTTGATTCTCTTTCGGAGACATAGCAATCCATAGGTTTTAAGATACTTAAGAGTCAGGTACACTCTTAGGCGTTTAATATGCGGTGTTGAGTCCATTTCGTTGAGCAAGGAGTAGCTCTTGTCTATTCCATATTTGGCTTAAGGAACTTTATCTGTGCTCATTTCAATCTCTGGTTTTATGCAGCACCCCAACTCACCTTTCCCATTAAACAAGCATAAGTTGGTTTTCTAAATTTGAGACCCTGTTCTGTTCTGTAATTCAGTTCCTGTGTAGCCAAGTTTACATTCCGTGTATTACTGATATCTTATGATGTTTCTTTTTCTGTGTGACTTATTTCAGTTAGAATCATCGTACCTGAATCCACTCATTGTGCTGCTACGGGCCTGATGACATAGATTTCACTGCTGAGTGATACTGCATTGTACGTAAGTACCACAAGTTCTTTATCCATTTTTCACTTTCTGTGATATTGAACTTGTACGGTAAACGAGGTTCTTGTAAACAGAGGCGTCCCAAACATTGGGGTGGCTGTATCTTTTTGATTTTAATTTCCCTAAGCTATAGGACCATAAGTGGAAGTGCCCTAGGCTCTGTTGCTTTGTTTTTTAGATGTTTCAGGACACACCATACACTTCTCCCGAGTGTCTGTTGGCAATTTACATCCCGCCCATCAGCATAACAAGGCTCCCAGTTCTCCATGGCCTGTCCTGCCTTTCTGGATTTTACACTTTTTTCAGATGGCCCTTTTGACCGGGGGGAAGTGAGACTTCATTGTAGTGCAGATTTCCTTTGCAAGCTTGCTTGGTTGGCCAAAAAGGGCGTATGCGTTTTTTCCTGAATATAGTCAGGAAAAAACGCATACGCCCTTTTTGGCCAAGTGCATCATTGTGGACGTTCTGCCTCTTTTCCTATGCTTTCAATGCAATTCCAGTCTACCTCCTGAAATCGGTTTCCTGCAATTCTGCCCCGCTTTCAAGTCCTCTTGGCAGCCTTACTTCAGTATATTTTTGGACGATAGTTGTCATTTATAACTCTGCAGGTTTGTGAATTACAGTGCCCCTGATCTCCTTTCTTCAACTCGCTTTCTTGTGAGCTGGCCGCAGCACCGCAGGATGGCTTCAGGCCCTAATCTGGTTCCGGCACGGCACGCTGAGCCTTTGGTTATTTCCTCTTCCTGGTGGGAAATGAGAGTTAAATTTGCCCGTCCAGACACCTCCAGCTAGTCTCTCATTGGTTCTCGCTATTCCTGTTCATCTTCCGCAGAAATTGCAAACTGGGCCAAACAGGAGGTTAAAGGGACTGACTCTCCAAGTCGGGAGAGTGTTAGTAAAGCGTCTGGAATGTTGCACCCGAGTACCAGGGTACGAAAACTGAGACATATTTGAACACGTCTCCCGATCACATGGTTGATCATACTCTAGGTTCCACATGCATGTTTTAGCTGAAGGAAGAATACCTTAAACCTGGGTAGTTGAAACCCGTGGAATGGGTACCATGCAATATGACTTCAAAGGGTCTTCATTTGCTCACCGAACCTCTCCAATCCTATCACTGCTGCGTTTACGTCCCTGTACACATGCTTGATTCTCTTTCGGAGACATAGCAATCCATAGGTTTTAAGATACTTAAGAGTCAGGTACACTCTTAGGCGTTTAATATGCGGTGTTGAGTCCATTTCGTTGAGCAAGGAGTAGCTCTTGTCTATTCCATATTTGGCTTAAGGAACTTTATCTGTGCTCATTTCAATCTCTGGTTTTATGCAGCACCCCAACTCACCTTTCCCCTTAAACAAGCATAAGTTGGTTTTCTAAATTTGAGACCCTGTTCTGTTCTGTAATTCAGTTCCTGTGTAGCCAAGTTTACATTCCGTGTATTACTGATATCTTATGATGTTTCTTTTTCTGTGTGACTTATTTCAGTTAGAATCATCGTACCTGAATCCACTCATTGTGCTGCTACGGGCCTGATGACATAGATTTCACTGCTGAGTGATACTGCATTGTACGTAAGTACCACAAGTTCTTTATCCATTTTTCACTTTCTGTGATATTGAACTTGTACGGTAAACGAGGTTCTTGTAAACAGAGGCGTCCCAAACATTGGGGTGGCTGTATCTTTTTGATTTTAATTTCCCTAAGCTATAGGACCATAAGTGGAAGTGCCCTAGGCTCTGTTGCTTTGTTTTTTAGATGTTTCAGGAAACACCATACACTTCTCCCGAGTGTCTGTTGGCAATTTACATCCCGCCCATCAGCATAACAAGGCTCCCAGTTCTCCATGGCCTGTCCTGCCTTTCTGGATTTTACACTTTTTTCAGATGGCCCTTTTGACCGGGGGGAAGTGAGACTTCATTGTAGTGCAGATTTCCTTTGCAAGCTTGCTTGGTTGGCCAAAAAGGGCGTATGCGTTTTTTCCTGAATATATTCAGGAAAAAACGCATACGCCCTTTTTGGCCAAGTGCATCATTGTGGACGTTCTGCCTCTTTTCCTATGCTTTCAATGCAATTCCAGTCTACCTCCTGAAATCGGTTTCCTGCAATTCTGCCCCGCTTTCAAGTCCTCTTGGCAGCCTTACTTCAGTATATTTTTGGACGATAGTTGTCATTTATAACTCTGCAGGTTTGTGAATTACAGTGCCCCTGAGCTCCTTTCTTCAACTCGCTTTCTTGTGAGCTGGCCGCAACACCGCAGGATGGCTTCAGGCCCTAATCTGGTTCCGGCACGGCACGCTGAGCCTTTGGTTATTTCCTCTTCCTGGTGGGAAATGAGAGTTAAATTTGCCCGTCCAGACACCTCCAGCTAGTCTCTCATTGGTTCTCGCTATTCCTGTTCATCTTCCGCAGAAATTGCAAACTGGGCCAAACAGGAGGTTAAAGGGACTGACTCTCCAAGTCGGGAGAGTGTTAGTAAAGCGTCTGGAATGTTGCACCCGAGTACCAGGGTACGAAAACTGAGACATATTTGAACACGTCTCCCGATCACATGGTTGATCATACTCTAGGTTCCACATGCATGTTTTAGCTGAAGGAAGAATACCTTAAACCTGGGTAGTTGAAACCCGTGGAATGGGTACCATGCAATATGACTTCAAAGGGTCTTCATTTGCTCACCGAACCTCTCCAATCCTATCACTGCTGCGTTTACGTCCCTGTACACATGCTTGATTCTCTTTCGGAGACATAGCAATCCATAGGTTTTAAGATACTTAAGAGTCAGGTACACTCTTAGGCGTTTAATATGCGGTGTTGAGTCCATTTCGTTGAGCAAGGAGTAGCTCTTGTCTATTCCATATTTGGCTTAAGGAACTTTATCTGTGCTCATTTCAATCTCTGGTTTTATGCAGCACCCCAACTCACCTTTCCCCTTAAACAAGCATAAGTTGGTTTTCTAAATTTGAGACCCTGTTCTGTTCTGTAATTCAGTTCCTGTGTAGCCAAGTTTACATTCCGTGTATTACTGATATCTTATGATGTTTCTTTTTCTGTGTGACTTATTTCAGTTAGAATCATCGTACCTGAATCCACTCATTGTGCTGCTACGGGCCTGATGACATAGATTTCACTGCTGAGTGATACTGCATTGTACGTAAGTACCACAAGTTCTTTATCCATTTTTCACTTTCTGTGATATTGAACTTGTACGGTAAACGAGGTTCTTGTAAACAGAGGCGTCCCAAACATTGGGGTGGCTGTATCTTTTTGATTTTAATTTCCCTAAGCTATAGGACCATAAGTGGAAGTGCCCTAGGCTCTGTTGCTTTGTTTTTTAGATGTTTCAGGAAACACCATACACTTCTCCCGAGTGTCTGTTGGCAATTTACATCCCGCCCATCAGCATAACAAGGCTCCCAGTTCTCCATGGCCTGTCCTGCCTTTCTGGATTTTACACTTTTTTCAGATGGCCCTTTTGACCGGGGGGAAGTGAGACTTCATTGTAGTGCAGATTTCCTTTGCAAGCTTGCTTGGTTGGCCAAAAAGGGCGTATGCGTTTTTTCCTGAATATATTCAGGAAAAAACGCATACGCCCTTTTTGGCCAAGTGCATCATTGTGGACGTTCTGCCTCTTTTCCTATGCTTTCGATGCAATTCCAGTCTACCTCCTGAAATCGGTTTCCTGCAATTCTGCCCCGCTTTCAAGTCCTCTTGGCAGCCTTACTTCAGTATATTTTTGGACGATAGTTGTCATTTATAACTCTGCAGGTTTGTGAATTACAGTGCCCCTGAGCTCCTTTCTTCAACTCGCTTTCTTGTGAGCTGGCCGCAACACCGCAGGATGGCTTCAGGCCCTAATCTGGTTCCGGCACGGCACGCTGAGCCTTTGGTTATTTCCTCTTCCTGGTGGGAAATGAGAGTTAAATTTGCCCGTCCAGACACCTCCAGCTAGTCTCTCATTGGTTCTCGCTATTCCTGTTCATCTTCCGCAGAAATTGCAAACTGTGCCAAACAGGAGGTTAAAGGGACTGACTCTCCAAGTCGGGAGAGTGTTAGTAAAGCGTCTGGAATGTTGCACCCGAGTACCAGGGTACGAAAACGGAGACATATTTGAACACGTCTCCCGATCACATGGTTGATCATACTCTAGGTTCCACATGCATGTTTTAGCTGAAGGAAGAATACCTTAAACCTGGGTAGTTGAAACCCGTGGAATGGGTACCATGCAATATGACTTCAAAGGGTCTTCATTTGCTCACCGAACCTCTCCAATCCTATCACTGCTGCGTTTATGCCCCTGTACACATGCTTGATTCTCTTTCGGAGACATAGCAATCCATAGGTTTTAAGATACTTAAGAGTCAGGTACACTCTTAGGCGTTTAATATGCGGTGTTGAGTCCATTTCGTTGAGCAAGGAGTAGCTCTTGTCTATTCCATATTTGGCTTAAGGAACTTTATCTGTGCTCATTTCAATCTCTGGTTTTATGCAGCACCCCAACTCACCTTTCCCCTTAAACAAGCATAAGTTGGTTTTCTAAATTTGAGACCCTGTTCTGTTCTGTAATTCAGTTCCTGTGTAGCCAAGTTTACATTCCGTGTATTACTGATATCTTATGATGTTTCTTTTTCTGTGTGACTTATTTCAGTTAGAATCATCGTACCTGAATCCACTCATTGTGCTGCTACGGGCCTGATGACATAGATTTCACTGCTGAGTGATACTGCATTGTACGTAAGTACCACAAGTTCTTTATCCATTTTTCACTTTCTGTGATATTGAACTTGTACGGTAAACGAGGTTCTTGTAAACAGAGGCGTCCCAAACATTGGGGTGGCTGTATCTTTTTGATTTTAATTTCCCTAAGCTATAGGACCATAAGTGGAAGTGCCCTAGGCTCTGTTGCTTTGTTTTTTAGATGTTTCAGGAAACACCATACACTTCTCCCGAGTGTCTGTTGGCAATTTACATCCCGCCCATCAGCATAACAAGGCTCCCAGTTCTCCATGGCCTGTCCTGCCTTTCTGGATTTTACACTTTTTTCAGATGGCCCTTTTGACCGGGGGGAAGTGAGACTTCATTGTAGTGCAGATTTCCTTTGCAAGCTTGCTTGGTTGGCCAAAAAGGGCGTATGCGTTTTTTCCTGAATATATTCAGGAAAAAACGCATACGCCCTTTTTGGCCAAGTGCATCATTGTGGACGTTCTGCCTCTTTTCCTATGCTTTCGATGCAATTCCAGTCTACCTCCTGAAATCGGTTTCCTGCAATTCTGCCCCGCTTTCAAGTCCTCTTGGCAGCCTTACTTCAGTATATTTTTGGACGATAGTTGTCATTTATAACTCTGCAGGTTTGTGAATTACAGTGCCCCTGAGCTCCTTTCTTCAACTCGCTTTCTTGTGAGCTGGCCGCAACACCGCAGGATGGCTTCAGGCCCTAATCTGGTTCCGGCACGGCACGCTGAGCCTTTGGTTATTTCCTCTTCCTGGTGGGAAATGAGAGTTAAATTTGCCCGTCCAGACACCTCCAGCTAGTCTCTCATTGGTTCTCGCTATTCCTGTTCATCTTCCGCAGAAATTGCAAACTGGGCCAAACAGGAGGTTAAAGGGACTGACTCTCCAAGTCGGGAGAGTGTTAGTAAAGCGTCTGGAATGTTGCACCCGAGTACCAGGGTACGAAAACGGAGACATATTTGAACACGTCTCCCGATCACATGGTTGATCATACTCTAGGTTCCACATGCATGTTTTAGCTGAAGGAAGAATACCTTAAACCTGGGTAGTTGAAACCCGTGGAATGGGTACCATGCAATATGTCTTCAAAGGGTCTTCATTTGCTCACCGAACCTCTCCAATCCTATCACTGCTGCGTTTATGTCCCTGTACACATGCTTGATTCTCTTTCGGAGACATAGCAATCCATAGGTTTTAAGATACTTAAGAGTCAGGTACACTCTTAGGCGTTTAATATGCGGTGTTGAGTCCATTTCGTTGAGCAAGGAGTAGCTCTTGTCTATTCCATATTTGGCTTAAGGAACTTTATCTGTGCTCATTTCAATCTCTGGTTTTATGCAGCACCCCAACTCACCTTTCCCCTTAAACAAGCATAAGTTGGTTTTCTAAATTTGAGACCCTGTTCTGTTCTGTAATTCAGTTCCTGTGTAGCCAAGTTTACATTCCGTGTATTACTGATATCTTATGATGTTTCTTTTCCTGTGTGACTTATTTCAGTTAGAATCATCGTACCTGAATCCACTCATTGTGCTGCTACCGGCCTGATGACATAGATTTCACTGCTGAGTGATACTGCATTGTACGTAAGTACCACAAGTTCTTTATCCATTTTTCACTTTCTGTGATATTGAACTTGTACGGTAAACGAGGTTCTTGTAAACAGAGGCGTCCCAAACATTGGGGTGGCTGTATCTTTTTGATTTTAATTTCCCTAAGCTATAGGACCATAAGTGGAAGTGCCCTAGGCTCTGTTGCTTTGTTTTTTAGATGTTTCAGGAAACACCATACACTTCTCCCGAGTGTCTGTTGGCAATTTACATCCCGCCCATCAGCATAACAAGGCTCCCAGTTCTCCATGGCCTGTCCTGCCTTTCTGGATTTTACACTTTTTTCAGATGGCCCTTTTGACCGGGGGGAAGTGAGACTTCATTGTAGTGCAGATTTCCTTTGCAAGCTTGCTTGGTTGGCCAAAAAGGGCGTATGCGTTTTTTCCTGAATATATTCAGGAAAAAACGCATACGCCCTTTTTGGCCAAGTGCATCATTGTGGACGTTCTGCCTCTTTTCCTATGCTTTCGATGCAATTCCAGTCTACCTCCTGAAATCGGTTTCCTGCAATTCTGCCCCGCTTTCAAGTCCTCTTGGCAGCCTTACTTCAGTATATTTTTGGACGATAGTTGTCATTTATAACTCTGCAGGTTTGTGAATTACAGTGCCCCTGAGCTCCTTTCTTCAACTCGCTTTCTTGTGAGCTGGCCGCAACACCGCAGGATGGCTTCAGGCCCTAATCTGGTTCCGGCACGGCACGCTGAGCCTTTGGTTATTTCCTCTTCCTGGTGGGAAATGAGAGTTAAATTTGCCCGTCCAGACACCTCCAGCTAGTCTCTCATTGGTTCTCGCTATTCCTGTTCATCTTCCGCAGAAATTGCAAACTGGGCCAAACAGGAGGTTAAAGGGACTGACTCTCCAAGTCGGGAGAGTGTTAGTAAAGCGTCTGGAATGTTGCACCCGAGTACCAGGGTACGAAAACTGAGACATATTTGATCGCGTCTCCCGATCACATGGTTGATCATACTCTAGGTTCCACATGCATGTTTTAGCTGAAGGAAGAATACCTTAAACCTGGGTAGTTGAAACCCGTGGAATGGGTACCATGCAATATGACTTCAAAGGGTCTTCATTTGCTCACCGAACCTCTCCAATCCTATCACTGCTGCGTTTATGTCCCTGTACACATGCTTGATTCTCTTTCGGAGACATAGCAATCCATAGGTTTTAAGATACTTAAGAGTCAGGTACACTCTTAGGCGTTTAATATGCGGTGTTGAGTCCATTTCGTTGAGCAAGGAGTAGCTCTTGTCTATTCCATATTTGGCTTAAGGAACTTTATCTGTGCTCATTTCAATCTCTGGTTTTATGCAGCACCCCAACTCACCTTTCCCCTTAAACAAGCATAAGTTGGTTTTCTAAATTTGAGACCCTGTTCTGTTCTGTAATTCAGTTCCTGTGTAGCCAAGTTTACATTCCGTGTATTACTGATATCTTATGATGTTTCTTTTTCTGTGTGACTTATTTCAGTTAGAATCATCGTACCTGAATCCACTCATTGTGCTGCTACGGGCCTGATGACATAGATTTCACTGCTGAGTGATACTGCATTGTACGTAAGTACCACAAGTTCTTTATCCATTTTTCACTTTCTGTGATATTGAACTTGTACGGTAAACGAGGTTCTTGTAAACAGAGGCGTCCCAAACATTGGGGTGGCTGTATCTTTTTGATTTTAATTTCCCTAAGCTATAGGACCATAAGTGGAAGTGCCCTAGGCTCTGTTGCTTTGTTTTTTAGATGTTTCAGGACACACCATACACTTCTCCCGAGTGTCTGTTGGCAATTTACATCCCGCCCATCAGCATAACAAGGCTCCCAGTTCTCCATGGCCTGTCCTGCCTTTCTGGATTTTACACTTTTTTCAGATGGCCCTTTTGACCGGGGGGAAGTGAGACTTCATTGTAGTGCAGATTTCCTTTGCAAGCTTGCTTGGTTGGCCAAAAAGGGCGTATGCGTTTTTTCCTGAATATATTCAGGAAAAAACGCATACGCCCTTTTTGGCCAAGTGCATCATTGTGGACGTTCTGCCTCTTTTCCTATGCTTTCGATGCAATTCCAGTCTACCTCCTGAAATCGGTTTCCTGCAATTCTGCCCCGCTTTCAAGTCCTCTTGGCAGCCTTACTTCAGTATATTTTTGGACGATAGTTGTCATTTATAACTCTGCAGGTTTGTGAATTACAGTGCCCCTGAGCTCCTTTCTTCAACTCGCTTTCTTGTGAGCTGGCCGCAACACCGCAGGATGGCTTCAGGCCCTAATCTGGTTCCGGCACGGCACGCTGAGCCTTTGGTTATTTCCTCTTCCTGGTGGGAAATGAGAGTTAAATTTGCCCGTCCAGACACCTCCAGCTAGTCTCTCATTGGTTCTCGCTATTCCTGTTCATCTTCCGCAGAAATTGCAAACTGGGCCAAACAGGAGGTTAAAGGGACTGACTCTCCAAGTCGGGAGAGTGTTAGTAAAGCGTCTGGAATGTTGCACCCGAGTACCAGGGTACGAAAACTGAGACATATTTGAACACGTCTCCCGATCACATGGTTGATCATACTCTAGGTTCCACATGCATGTTTTAGCTGAAGGAAGAATACCTTAAACCTGGGTAGTTGAAACCCGTGGAATGGGTACCATGCAATATGACTTCAAAGGGTCTTCATTTGCTCACCGAACCTCTCCAATCCTATCACTGCTGCGTTTATGTCCCTGTACACATGCTTGATTCTCTTTCGGAGACATAGCAATCCATAGGTTTTAAGATACTTAAGAGTCAGGTACACTCTTAGGCGTTTAATATGCGGTGTTGAGTCCATTTCGTTGAGCAAGGAGTAGCTCTTGTCTATTCCATATTTGGCTTAAGGAACTTTATCTGTGCTCATTTCAATCTCTGGTTTTATGCAGCACCCCAACTCACCTTTCCCCTTAAACAAGCATAAGTTGGTTTTCTAAATTTGAGACCCTGTTCTGTTCTGTAATTCAGTTCCTGTGTAGCCAAGTTTACATTCCGTGTATTACTGATATCTTATGATGTTTCTTTTTCTGTGTGACTTATTTCAGTTAGAATCATCGTACCTGAATCCACTCATTGTGCTGCTACGGGCCTGATGACATAGATTTCACTGCTGAGTGATACTGCATTGTACGTAAGTACCACAAGTTCTTTATCCATTTTTCACTTTCTGTGATATTGAACTTGTACGGTAAACGAGGTTCTTGTAAACAGAGGCGTCCCAAACATTGGGGTGGCTGTATCTTTTTGATTTTAATTTCCCTAAGCTATAGGACCATAAGTGGAAGTGCCCTAGGCTCTGTTGCTTTGTTTTTTAGATGTTTCAGGAAACACCATACACTTCTCCCGAGTGTCTGTTGGCAATTTACATCCCGCCCATCAGCATAACAAGGCTCCCAGTTCTCCATGGCCTGTCCTGCCTTTCTGGATTTTACACTTTTTTCAGATGGCCCTTTTGACCGGGGGGAAGTGAGACTTCATTGTAGTGCAGATTTCCTTTGCAAGCTTGCTTGGTTGGCCAAAAAGGGCGTATGCGTTTTTTCCTGAATATATTCAGGAAAAAACGCATACGCCCTTTTTGGCCAAGTGCATCATTGTGGACGTTCTGCCTCTTTTCCTATGCTTTCGATGCAATTCCAGTCTACCTCCTGAAATCGGTTTCCTGCAATTCTGCCCCGCTTTCAAGTCCTCTTGGCAGCCTTACTTCAGTATATTTTTGGACGATAGTTGTCATTTATAACTCTGCAGGTTTGTGAATTACAGTGCCCCTGAGCTCCTTTCTTCAACTCGCTTTCTTGTGAGCTGGCCGCAACACCGCAGGATGGCTTCAGGCCCTAATCTGGTTCCGGCACGGCACGCTGAGCCTTTGGTTATTTCCTCTTCCTGGTGGGAAATGAGAGTTAAATTTGCCCGTCCAGACACCTCCAGCTAGTCTCTCATTGGTTCTCGCTATTCCTGTTCATCTTCCGCAGAAATTGCAAACTGGGCCAAACAGGAGGTTAAAGGGACTGACTCTCCAAGTCGGGAGAGTGTTAGTAAAGCGTCTAGAATGTTGCACCCGAGTACCAGGGTACGAAAACGGAGACATATTTGAACACGTCTCCCGATCACATGGTTGATCATACTCTAGGTTCCACATGCATGTTTTAGCTGAAGGAAGAATACCTTAAACCTGGGTAGTTGAAACCCGTGGAATGGGTACCATGCAATATGACTTCAAAGGGTCTTCATTTGCTCACCGAACCTCTCCAATCCTATCACTGCTGCGTTTATGTCCCTGTACACATGCTTGATTCTCTTTCGGAGACATAGCAATCCATAGGTTTTAAGATACTTAAGAGTCAGGTACACTCTTAGGCGTTTAATATGCGGTGTTGAGTCCATTTCGTTGAGCAAGGAGTAGCTCTTGTCTATTCCATATTTGGCTTAAGGAACTTTATCTGTGCTCATTTCAATCTCTGGTTTTATGCAGCACCCCAACTCACCTTTCCCCTTAAACAAGCATAAGTTGGTTTTCTAAATTTGAGACCCTGTTCTGTTCTGTAATTCAGTTCCTGTGTAGCCAAGTTTACATTCCGTGTATTACTGATATCTTATGATGTTTCTTTTTCTGTGTGACTTATTTCAGTTAGAATCATCGTACCTGAATCCACTCATTGTGCTGCTACGGGCCTGATGACATAGATTTCACTGCTGAGTGATACTGCATTGTACGTAAGTACCACAAGTTCTTTATCCATTTTTCACTTTCTGTGATATTGAACTTGTACGGTAAACGAGGTTCTTGTAAACAGAGGCGTCCCAAACATTGGGGTGGCTGTATCTTTTTGATTTTAATTTCCCTAAGCTATAGGACCATAAGTGGAAGTGCCCTAGGCTCTGTTGCTTTGTTTTTTAGATGTTTCAGGAAACACCATACACTTCTCCCGAGTGTCTGTTGGCAATTTACATCCCGCCCATCAGCATAACAAGGCTCCCAGTTCTCCATGGCCTGTCCTGCCTTTCTGGATTTTACACTTTTTTCAGATGGCCCTTTTGACCGGGGGGAAGTGAGACTTCATTGTAGTGCAGATTTCCTTTGCAAGCTTGCTTGGTTGGCCAAAAAGGGCGTATGCGTTTTTTCCTGAATATATTCAGGAAAAAACGCATACGCCCTTTTTGGCCAAGTGCATCATTGTGGACGTTCTGCCTCTTTTCCTATGCTTTCGATGCAATTCCAGTCTACCTCCTGAAATCGGTTTCCTGCAATTCTGCCCCGCTTTCAAGTCCTCTTGGCAGCCTTACTTCAGTATATTTTTGGACGATAGTTGTCATTTATAACTCTGCAGGTTTGTGAATTACAGTGCCCCTGAGCTCCTTTCTTCAACTCGCTTTCTTGTGAGCTGGCCGCAACACCGCAGGATGGCTTCAGGCCCTAATCTGGTTCTGGCACGGCACGCTGAGCCTTTGGTTATTTCCTCTTCCTGGTGGGAAATGAGAGTTAAATTTGCCCGTCCAGACACCTCCAGCTAGTCTCTCATTGGTTCTCGCTATTCCTGTTCATCTTCCGCAGAAATTGCAAACTGGGCCAAACAGGAGGTTAAAGGGACTGACTCTCCAAGTCGGGAGAGTGTTAGTAAAGCGTCTGGAATGTTGCACCCGAGTACCAGGGTACGAAAACGGAGACATATTTGAACACGTCTCCCGATCACATGGTTGATCATACTCTAGGTTCCACATGCATGTTTTAGCTGAAGGAAGAATACCTTAAACCTGGGTAGTTGAAACCCGTGGAATGGGTACCATGCAATATGACTTCAAAGGGTCTTCATTTGCTCACCGAACCTCTCCAATCCTATCACTGCTGCGTTTATGTCCCTGTACACATGCTTGATTCTCTTTCGGAGACATAGCAATCCATAGGTTTTAAGATACTTAAGAGTCAGGTACACTCTTAGGCGTTTAATATGCGGTGTTGAGTCCATTTCGTTGAGCAAGGAGTAGCTCTTGTCTATTCCATATTTGGCTTAAGGAACTTTATCTGTGCTCATTTCAATCTCTGGTTTTATGCAGCACCCCAACTCACCTTTCCCCTTAAACAAGCATAAGTTGGTTTTCTAAATTTGAGACCCTGTTCTGTTCTGTAATTCAGTTCCTGTGTAGCCAAGTTTACATTCCGTGTATTACTGATATCTTATGATGTTTCTTTTTCTGTGTGACTTATTTCAGTTAGAATCATCGTACCTGAATCCACTCATTGTGCTGCTACGGGCCTGATGACATAGATTTCACTGCTGAGTGATACTGCATTGTACGTAAGTACCACAAGTTCTTTATCCATTTTTCACTTTCTGTGATATTGAACTTGTACGGTAAACGAGGTTCTTGTAAACAGAGGCGTCCCAAACATTGGGGTGGCTGTATCTTTTTGATTTTAATTTCCCTAAGCTATAGGACCATAAGTGGAAGTGCCCTAGGCTCTGTTGCTTTGTTTTTTAGATGTTTCAGGAAACACCATACACTTCTCCCGAGTGTCTGTTGGCAATTTACATCCCGCCCATCAGCATAACAAGGCTCCCAGTTCTCCATGGCCTGTCCTGCCTTTCTGGATTTTACACTTTTTTCAGATGGCCCTTTTGACCGGGGGGAAGTGAGACTTCATTGTAGTGCAGATTTCCTTTGCAAGCTTGCTTGGTTGGCCAAAAAGGGCGTATGCGTTTTTTCCTGAATATATTCAGGAAAAAACGCATACGCCCTTTTTGGCCAAGTGCATCATTGTGGACGTTCTGCCTCTTTTCCTATGCTTTCGATGCAATTCCAGTCTACCTCCTGAAATCGGTTTCCTGCAATTCTGCCCCGCTTTCAAGTCCTCTTGGCAGCCTTACTTCAGTATATTTTTGGACGATAGTTGTCATTTATAACTCTGCAGGTTTGTGAATTACAGTGCCCCTGAGCTCCTTTCTTCAACTCGCTTTCTTGTGAGCTGGCCGCAACACCGCAGGATGGCTTCAGGCCCTAATCTGGTTCTGGCACGGCACGCTGAGCCTTTGGTTATTTCCTCTTCCTGGTGGGAAATGAGAGTTAAATTTGCCCGTCCAGACACCTCCAGCTAGTCTCTCATTGGTTCTCGCTATTCCTGTTCATCTTCCGCAGAAATTGCAAACTGGGCCAAACAGGAGGTTAAAGGGACTGACTCTCCAAGTCGGGAGAGTGTTAGTAAAGCGTCTGGAATGTTGCACCCGAGTACCAGGGTACGAAAACGGAGACATATTTGAACACGTCTCCCGATCACATGGTTGATCATACTCTAGGTTCCACATGCATGTTTTAGCTGAAGGAAGAATACCTTAAACCTGGGTAGTTGAAACCCGTGGAATGGGTACCATGCAATATGACTTCAAAGGGTCTTCATTTGCTCACCGAACCTCTCCAATCCTATCACTGCTGCGTTTATGTCCCTGTACACATGCTTGATTCTCTTTCGGAGACATAGCAATCCATAGGTTTTAAGATACTTAAGAGTCAGGTACACTCTTAGGCGTTTAATATGCGGTGTTGAGTCCATTTCGTTGAGCAAGGAGTAGCTCTTGTCTATTCCATATTTGGCTTAAGGAACTTTATCTGTGCTCATTTCAATCTCTGGTTTTATGCAGCACCCCAACTCACCTTTCCCCTTAAACAAGCATAAGTTGGTTTTCTAAATTTGAGACCCTGTTCTGTTCTGTAATTCAGTTCCTGTGTAGCCAAGTTTACATTCCGTGTATTACTGATATCTTATGATGTTTCTTTTTCTGTGTGACTTATTTCAGTTAGAATCATCGTACCTGAATCCACTCATTGTGCTGCTACGGGCCTGATGACATAGATTTCACTGCTGAGTGATACTGCATTGTACGTAAGTACCACAAGTTCTTTATCCATTTTTCACTTTCTGTGATATTGAACTTGTACGGTAAACGAGGTTCTTGTAAACAGAGGCGTCCCAAACATTGGGGTGGCTGTATCTTTTTGATTTTAATTTCCCTAAGCTATAGGACCATAAGTGGAAGTGCCCTAGGCTCTGTTGCTTTGTTTTTTAGATGTTTCAGGAAACACCATACACTTCTCCCGAGTGTCTGTTGGCAATTTACATCCCGCCCATCAGCATAACAAGGCTCCCAGTTCTCCATGGCCTGTCCTGCCTTTCTGGATTTTACACTTTTTTCAGATGGCCCTTTTGACCGGGGGGAAGTGAGACTTCATTGTAGTGCAGATTTCCTTTGCAAGCTTGCTTGGTTGGCCAAAAAGGGCGTATGCGTTTTTTCCTGAATATATTCAGGAAAAAACGCATACGCCCTTTTTGGCCAAGTGCATCATTGTGGACGTTCTGCCTCTTTTCCTATGCTTTCGATGCAATTCCAGTCTACCTCCTGAAATCGGTTTCCTGCAATTCTGCCCCGCTTTCAAGTCCTCTTGGCAGCCTTACTTCAGTATATTTTTGGACGATAGTTGTCATTTATAACTCTGCAGGTTTGTGAATTACAGTGCCCCTGAGCTCCTTTCTTCAACTCGCTTTCTTGTGAGCTGGCCGCAACACCGCAGGATGGCTTCAGGCCCTAATCTGGTTCTGGCACGGCACGCTGAGCCTTTGGTTATTTCCTCTTCCTGGTGGGAAATGAGAGTTAAATTTGCCCGTCCAGACACCTCCAGCTAGTCTCTCATTGGTTCTCGCTATTCCTGTTCATCTTCCGCAGAAATTGCAAACTGGGCCAAACAGGAGGTTAAAGGGACTGACTCTCCAAGTCGGGAGAGTGTTAGTAAAGCGTCTGGAATGTTGCACCCGAGTACCAGGGTACGAAAACGGAGACATATTTGAACACGTCTCCCGATCACATGGTTGATCATACTCTAGGTTCCACATGCATGTTTTAGCTGAAGGAAGAATACCTTAAACCTGGGTAGTTGAAACCCGTGGAATGGGTACCATGCAATATGACTTCAAAGGGTCTTCATTTGCTCACCGAACCTCTCCAATCCTATCACTGCTGCGTTTATGTCCCTGTACACATGCTTGATTCTCTTTCGGAGACATAGCAATCCATAGGTTTTAAGATACTTAAGAGTCAGGTACACTCTTAGGCGTTTAATATGCGGTGTTGAGTCCATTTCGTTGAGCAAGGAGTAGCTCTTGTCTATTCCATATTTGGCTTAAGGAACTTTATCTGTGCTCATTTCAATCTCTGGTTTTATGCAGCACCCCAACTCACCTTTCCCCTTAAACAAGCATAAGTTGGTTTTCTAAATTTGAGACCCTGTTCTGTTCTGTAATTCAGTTCCTGTGTAGCCAAGTTTACATTCCGTGTATTACTGATATCTTATGATGTTTCTTTTTCTGTGTGACTTATTTCAGTTAGAATCATCGTACCTGAATCCACTCATTGTGCTGCTACGGGCCTGATGACATAGATTTCACTGCTGAGTGATACTGCATTGTACGTAAGTACCACAAGTTCTTTATCCATTTTTCACTTTCTGTGATATTGAACTTGTACGGTAAACGAGGTTCTTGTAAACAGAGGCGTCCCAAACATTGGGGTGGCTGTATCTTTTTGATTTTAATTTCCCTAAGCTATAGGACCATAAGTGGAAGTGCCCTAGGCTCTGTTGCTTTGTTTTTTAGATGTTTCAGGAAACACCATACACTTCTCCCGAGTGTCTGTTGGCAATTTACATCCCGCCCATCAGCATAACAAGGCTCCCAGTTCTCCATGGCCTGTCCTGCCTTTCTGGATTTTACACTTTTTTCAGATGGCCCTTTTGACCGGGGGGAAGTGAGACTTCATTGTAGTGCAGATTTCCTTTGCAAGCTTGCTTGGTTGGCCAAAAAGGGCGTATGCGTTTTTTCCTGAATATATTCAGGAAAAAACGCATACGCCCTTTTTGGCCAAGTGCATCATTGTGGACGTTCTGCCTCTTTTCCTATGCTTTCGATGCAATTCCAGTCTACCTCCTGAAATCGGTTTCCTGCAATTCTGCCCCGCTTTCAAGTCCTCTTGGCAGCCTTACTTCAGTATATTTTTGGACGATAGTTGTCATTTATAACTCTGCAGGTTTGTGAATTACAGTGCCCCTGAGCTCCTTTCTTCAACTCGCTTTCTTGTGAGCTGGCCGCAACACCGCAGGATGGCTTCAGGCCCTAATCTGGTTCTGGCACGGCACGCTGAGCCTTTGGTTATTTCCTCTTCCTGGTGGGAAATGAGAGTTAAATTTGCCCGTCCAGACACCTCCAGCTAGTCTCTCATTGGTTCTCGCTATTCCTGTTCATCTTCCGCAGAAATTGCAAACTGGGCCAAACAGGAGGTTAAAGGGACTGACTCTCCAAGTCGGGAGAGTGTTAGTAAAGCGTCTGGAATGTTGCACCCGAGTACCAGGGTACGA
Organism: Globicephala melas; assembly: GCF_963455315.2. Classification (NCBI taxonomy): domain Eukaryota; kingdom Metazoa; phylum Chordata; class Mammalia; order Artiodactyla; family Delphinidae; genus Globicephala; species Globicephala melas. The sequence continues at coordinate 5,826 of NW_027207661.1, read as the reverse complement.
AAACGGAGACATATTTGAACACGTCTCCCGATCACATGGTTGATCATACTCTAGGTTCCACATGCATGTTTTAGCTGAAGGAAGAATACCTTAAACCTGGGTAGTTGAAACCCGTGGAATGGGTACCATGCAATATGACTTCAAAGGGTCTTCATTTGCTCACCGAACCTCTCCAATCCTATCACTGCTGCGTTTATGTCCCTGTACACATGCTTGATTCTCTTTCGGAGACATAGCAATCCATAGGTTTTAAGATACTTAAGAGTCAGGTACACTCTTAGGCGTTTAATATGCGGTGTTGAGTCCATTTCGTTGAGCAAGGAGTAGCTCTTGTCTATTCCATATTTGGCTTAAGGAACTTTATCTGTGCTCATTTCAATCTCTGGTTTTATGCAGCACCCCAACTCACCTTTCCCCTTAAACAAGCATAAGTTGGTTTTCTAAATTTGAGACCCTGTTCTGTTCTGTAATTCAGTTCCTGTGTAGCCAAGTTTACATTCCGTGTATTACTGATATCTTATGATGTTTCTTTTTCTGTGTGACTTATTTCAGTTAGAATCATCGTACCTGAATCCACTCATTGTGCTGCTACGGGCCTGATGACATAGATTTCACTGCTGAGTGATACTGCATTGTACGTAAGTACCACAAGTTCTTTATCCATTTTTCACTTTCTGTGATATTGAACTTGTACGGTAAACGAGGTTCTTGTAAACAGAGGCGTCCCAAACATTGGGGTGGCTGTATCTTTTTGATTTTAATTTCCCTAAGCTATAGGACCATAAGTGGAAGTGCCCTAGGCTCTGTTGCTTTGTTTTTTAGATGTTTCAGGAAACACCATACACTTCTCCCGAGTGTCTGTTGGCAATTTACATCCCGCCCATCAGCATAACAAGGCTCCCAGTTCTCCATGGCCTGTCCTGCCTTTCTGGATTTTACACTTTTTTCAGATGGCCCTTTTGACCGGGGGGAAGTGAGACTTCATTGTAGTGCAGATTTCCTTTGCAAGCTTGCTTGGTTGGCCAAAAAGGGCGTATGCGTTTTTTCCTGAATATATTCAGGAAAAAACGCATACGCCCTTTTTGGCCAAGTGCATCATTGTGGACGTTTTGCCTCTTTTCCTATGCTTTCGATGCAATTCCAGTCTACCTCCTGAAATCGGTTTCCTGCAATTCTGCCCCGCTTTCAAGTCCTCTTGGCAGCCTTACTTCAGTATATTTTTGGACGATAGTTGTCATTTATAACTCTGCAGGTTTGTGAATTACAGTGCCCCTGAGCTCCTTTCTTCAACTCGCTTTCTTGTGAGCTGGCCGCAACACCGCAGGATGGCTTCAGGCCCTAATCTGGTTCCGGCACGGCACGCTGAGCCTTTGGTTATTTCCTCTTCCTGGTGGGAAATGAGAGTTAAATTTGCCCGTCCAGACACCTCCAGCTAGTCTCTCATTGGTTCTCGCTATTCCTGTTCATCTTCCGCAGAAATTGCAAACTGGGCCAAACAGGAGGTTAAAGGGACTGACTCTCCAAGTCGGGAGAGTGTTAGTAAAGCGTCTGGAATGTTGCACCCGAGTACCAGGGTACGAAAACGGAGACATATTTGAACACGTCTCCCGATCACATGGTTGATCATACTCTAGGTTCCACATGCATGTTTTAGCTGAAGGAAGAATACCTTAAACCTGGGTAGTTGAAACCCGTGGAATGGGTACCATGCAATATGACTTCAAAGGGTCTTCATTTGCTCACCGAACCTCTCCAATCCTATCACTGCTGCGTTTATGTCCCTGTACACATGCTTGATTCTCTTTCGGAGACATAGCAATCCATAGGTTTTAAGATACTTAAGAGTCAGGTACACTCTTAGGCGTTTAATATGCGGTGTTGAGTCCATTTCGTTGAGCAAGGAGTAGCTCTTGTCTATTCCATATTTGGCTTAAGGAACTTTATCTGTGCTCATTTCAATCTCTGGTTTTATGCAGCACCCCAACTCACCTTTCCCCTTAAACAAGCATAAGTTGGTTTTCTAAATTTGAGACCCTGTTCTGTTCTGTAATTCAGTTCCTGTGTAGCCAAGTTTACATTCCGTGTATTACTGATATCTTATGATGTTTCTTTTTCTGTGTGACTTATTTCAGTTAGAATCATCGTACCTGAATCCACTCATTGTGCTGCTACGGGCCTGATGACATAGATTTCACTGCTGAGTGATACTGCATTGTACGTAAGTACCACAAGTTCTTTATCCATTTTTCACTTTCTGTGATATTGAACTTGTACGGTAAACGAGGTTCTTGTAAACAGAGGCGTCCCAAACATTGGGGTGGCTGTATCTTTTTGATTTTAATTTCCCTAAGCTATAGGACCATAAGTGGAAGTGCCCTAGGCTCTGTTGCTTTGTTTTTTAGATGTTTCAGGAAACACCATACACTTCTCCCGAGTGTCTGTTGGCAATTTACATCCCGCCCATCAGCATAACAAGGCTCCCAGTTCTCCATGGCCTGTCCTGCCTTTCTGGATTTTACACTTTTTTCAGATGGCCCTTTTGACCGGGGGGAAGTGAGACTTCATTGTAGTGCAGATTTCCTTTGCAAGCTTGCTTGGTTGGCCAAAAAGGGCGTATGCGTTTTTTCCTGAATATATTCAGGAAAAAACGCATACGCCCTTTTTGGCCAAGTGCATCATTGTGGACGTTCTGCCTCTTTTCCTATGCTTTCGATGCAATTCCAGTCTACCTCCTGAAATCGGTTTCCTGCAATTCTGCCCCGCTTTCAAGTCCTCTTGGCAGCCTTACTTCAGTATATTTTTGGACGATAGTTGTCATTTATAACTCTGCAGGTTTGTGAATTACAGTGCCCCTGAGCTCCTTTCTTCAACTCGCTTTCTTGTGAGCTGGCCGCAACACCGCAGGATGGCTTCAGGCCCTAATCTGGTTCCGGCACGGCACGCTGAGCCTTTGGTTATTTCCTCTTCCTGGTGGGAAATGAGAGTTAAATTTGCCCGTCCAGACACCTCCAGCTAGTCTCTCATTGGTTCTCGCTATTCCTGTTCATCTTCCGCAGAAATTGCAAACTGGGCCAAACAGGAGGTTAAAGGGACTGACTCTCCAAGTCGGGAGAGTGTTAGTAAAGCGTCTGGAATGTTGCACCCGAGTACCAGGGTACGAAAACTGAGACATATTTGATCGCGTCTCCCGATCACATGGTTGATCATACTCTAGGTTCCACATGCATGTTTTAGCTGAAGGAAGAATACCTTAAACCTGGGTAGTTGAAACCCGTGGAATGGGTACCATGCAATATGACTTCAAAGGGTCTTCATTTGCTCACCGAACCTCTCCAATCCTATCACTGCTGCGTTTATGTCCCTGTACACATGCTTGATTCTCTTTCGGAGACATAGCAATCCATAGGTTTTAAGATACTTAAGAGTCAGGTACATTCTTAGGCGTTTAATATGCGGTGTTGAGTCCATTTCGTTGAGCAAGGAGTAGCTCTTGTCTATTCCATATTTGGCTTAAGGAACTTTATCTGTGCTCATTTCAATCTCTGGTTTTATGCAGCACCCCAACTCACCTTTCCCCTTAAACAAGCATAAGTTGGTTTTCTAAATTTGAGACCCTGTTCTGTTCTGTAATTCAGTTCCTGTGTAGCCAAGTTTACATTCCGTGTATTACTGATATCTTATGATGTTTCTTTTTCTGTGTGACTTATTTCAGTTAGAATCATCGTACCTGAATCCACTCATTGTGCTGCTATGGGCCTGATGACATAGATTTCACTGCTGAGTGATACTGCATTGTACGTAAGTACCACAAGTTCTTTATCCATTTTTCACTTTCTGTGATATTGAACTTGTACGGTAAACGAGGTTCTTGTAAACAGAGGCGTCCCAAACATTGGGGTGGCTGTATCTTTTTGATTTTAATTTCCCTAAGCTATAGGACCATAAGTGGAAGTGCCCTAGGCTCTGTTGCTTTGTTTTTTAGATGTTTCAGGAAACACCATACACTTCTCCCGAGTGTCTGTTGGCAATTTACATCCCGCCCATCAGCATAACAAGGCTCCCAGTTCTCCATGGCCTGTCCTGCCTTTCTGGATTTTACACTTTTTTCAGATGGCCCTTTTGACCGGGGGGAAGTGAGACTTCATTGTAGTGCAGATTTCCTTTGCAAGCTTGCTTGGTTGGCCAAAAAGGGCGTATGCGTTTTTTCCTGAATATATTCAGGAAAAAACGCATACGCCCTTTTTGGCCAAGTGCATCATTGTGGACGTTCTGCCTCTTTTCCTATGCTTTCGATGCAATTCCAGTCTACCTCCTGAAATCGGTTTCCTGCAATTCTGCCCCGCTTTCAAGTCCTCTTGGCAGCCTTACTTCAGTATATTTTTGGACGATAGTTGTCATTTATAACTCTGCAGGTTTGTGAATTACAGTGCCCCTGAGCTCCTTTCTTCAACTCGCTTTCTTGTGAGCTGGCCGCAACACCACAGGATGGCTTCAGGCCCTAATCTGGTTCCGGCACGGCACGCTGAGCCTTTGGTTATTTCCTCTTCCTGGTGGGAAATGAGAGTTAAATTTGCCCGTCCAGACACCTCCAGCTAGTCTCTCATTGGTTCTCGCTATTCCTGTTCATCTTCCGCAGAAATTGCAAACTGGGCCAAACAGGAGGTTAAAGGGACTGACTCTCCAAGTCGGGAGAGTGTTAGTAAAGCGTCTGGAATGTTGCACCCGAGTACCAGGGTACGAAAACTGAGACATATTTGATCGCGTCTCCCGATCACATGGTTGATCATACTCTAGGTTCCACATGCATGTTTTAGCTGAAGGAAGAATACCTTAAACCTGGGTAGTTGAAACCCGTGGAATGGGTACCATGCAATATGACTTCAAAGGGTCTTCATTTGCTCACCGAACCTCTCCAATCCTATCACTGCTGCGTTTACGTCCCTGTACACATGCTTGATTCTCTTTCGGAGACATAGCAATCCATAGGTTTTAAGATACTTAAGAGTCAGGTACACTCTTAGGCGTTTAATATGCGGTGTTGAGTCCATTTCGTTGAGCAAGGAGTAGCTCTTGTCTATTCCATATTTGGCTTAAGGAACTTTATCTGTGCTCATTTCAATCTCTGGTTTTATGCAGCACCCCAACTCACCTTTCCCCTTAAACAAGCATAAGTTGGTTTTCTAAATTTGAGACCCTGTTCTGTTCTGTAATTCAGTTCCTGTGTAGCCAAGTTTACATTCCGTGTATTAGTGATATCTTATGATGTTTCTTTTTCTGTGTGACTTATTTCAGTTAGAATCATCGTACCTGAATCCACTCATTGTGCTGCTACGGGCCTGATGACATACATTTCACTGCTGAGTGATACTGCATTGTACGTAAGTACCACAAGTTCTTTATCCATTTTTCACTTTCTGTGATATTGAACTTGTACGGTAAACGAGGTTCTTGTAAACAGAGGCGTCCCAAACATTGGGGTGGCTGTATCTTTTTGATTTTAATTTCCCTAAGCTATAGGACCATAAGTGGAAGTGCCCTAGGCTCTGTTGCTTTGTTTTTTAGATGTTTCAGGAAACACCATACACTTCTCCCGAGTGTCTGTTGGCAATTTACATCCCGCCCATCAGCATAACAAGGCTCCCAGTTCTCCATGGCCTGTCCTGCCTTTCTGGATTTTACACTTTTTTCAGATGGCCCTTTTGACCGGGGGGAAGTGAGACTTCATTGTAGTGCAGATTTCCTTTGCAAGCTTGCTTGGTTGGCCAAAAAGGGCGTATGCGTTTTTTCCTGAATATATTCAGGAAAAAACGCATACGCCCTTTTTGG